>NC_047519.1:24189172-24329172 GCF_902827115.2 Pseudochaenichthys georgianus
TGAAGCTAAGACAAGTTGAATATCACCTTTAATGTCACCACTACAAATGAACACATACAAAAAAAGTGTTGAGCAATAAAATGCTTTGGTAAAGTCAGACATTTTCCCTAGAGAAAGGTCATGTTTATTTCCTCTCTGTTTTGTGTGCACTGCATCGCTGTGGTTTAGGAGGTTAGAAGGCCATACACTGGTTCTGCAACTTTCTCTTTTTCTCCTGGTTAAACTATTGCAGAGCAGTTTCTTAGATGTTTAAAGGTTATCAAACATTATTATATATATTCTGAAATGCTAAAGCTGGCATGTGGGCAGAGATTAAGATAACTTCTCCTTAGCTTTGAGGAGCGTTTTAGGTTAATTCAGTTCATTGATTTGTTTTGAAGCCCCCACCTTTAATGTTTTGCTTAAATGCTTTACTCTCAGCTCTTTCATCAAACTGTTTTAATGGTGTCTTTAAGCCCGGCCTATGGAAGTTGTTATCAAAGAAACACCTCTTATGGTGCTTGGAGTAGAATTGGTTAAGTTGTCAGGTGACCAAAAGTATGATTTTCAAATAATTGGTAATATCGCTCCAGGACTAGTGCATTTTTAAGTAGTTTGCTAATGTGTTTGCCATAACTTATTTACAATGTGATAACATGTCAGTGTCGTGTTTACAGCTTGTTTAACTCTTCGCTAGTAAGAAATCAATAAATGCAGCTTTAAGTGAAGTTCTGCTAAATGAGTAGACATTGACTTGTTCTGTTAAATCAAAACCACATAAAACATCCTAATTGTATTATTCTAATTAGTTAACATAACTAAATCATCATCCAGTTAGTGGCCTACATTTTCAATATACGTTCATATAAAATCAGCTTATCTGAGGCATCTAGGCTAACAGTCTGATCATAGTATCTGTCAATAATTACTAGAAGGGCTTTCAAAGGTCAGTCATCAGGGGGTTTTATTGTGTTGAAATATTTGACTGACATGTTTTACAGTGACAGGTACGAGACAACAGCCACACTGACTTTCATAAACACACAGACACACACATGCGTCCTCGCACAGTTGTTAAATCAGACCACAGAAGCGTCACAAGGGGCAGAGTTGGTGACTTCCTTTGTGCTGATTACAGCAGCCTGCAAAACGCCCACAGTCTATCACGGTGCATTTCATTTTGCATATCCAGTTTGGGGTTCTTTTTTTGCATATGAAACTAAAGTTCTAGCAGTGTGGCATTTTGTTTTTTGGAAAAGAATGACAGCACCAACTTATAATGTAAAATGTAGAGCGTGAGACCAACAGGAAGAGAAAGAGGAGAAAGAAAGGGCTGGAGTTTCCTTGCCTCTCCCATATGCAGTCTAATCACGGTAATGATGCAAGCCCAGGAGATGACACACACACACACACACACACACACACACACACACACACACACACACACACACACACACACACACACACACACACACACACACACACACACACACACACACACACACACACACACACACACACACACACACACACACACACACACACACACACACACACACACACACACACACACACACACAATTTCCCCAAACCATCACCCAGCGTTTTGGAAACCGCCCACGGCTGCTAGTCTGCATCACTCTCTCCCCTGCTTTCTCCTTTCCTCCGGGCAAGTTCCCTCACATCTGTCTCTTTAGTCATCCTTTCTTTCTCTCTCTCTCTCTCTCTCTCTCTCTCTCTCTCTCTCTCTCTCTCTCTCTCTCTCTTTCTTTCTTTCTTTCTTTCTTTCTTTCTTTCTTTCTTTCTTTCTTCTCTCTCCCTGCTTGTCCCTATCTAATGCCTCTTTAATTCATTTATTTTTTGCTCAGCTCAGCTCACCTCTGTAAAACCACTTCCGGAAAATAGTTTGTTGGGTGTGTTTGTGTGTGTGTGTGTGTGTGTGTACACACTCACTCCTTTTGTTCTCAGATAAAATATATTCATTACAGATTAGTCATCCAAGGTTTCGAAGTAGCATGTGTGTGCCAACATGCCTTGTTTGCAGACGTGAACACTTCAACCATCGTTTACATTTTATCGTGACCTTAAGGCATTAGCCGAATAATTACTGCTTAGTTTTGATACTTGCTAATAATTGACTGTTTAATTAACCCCTCACCCTAACAGTGGTTGTCCAGTCATTGCTGATGTGTTACATCAGCCTGTAAGGCTTTGGATTGGCACACACGTTGAGACAGTTTCATGGACTTCTAAGAGTCGGCATTTAGAGGGGTTTGGGAAGTTGTTGTTTTTTTGTACCTTTCCAAAAAAACAAACGCAAGAGCAAATGTTAGGGAATAACAATACTATACACCACGTTCATTTTCTCCTCTGTAAGATGCTAACATTAGCATGGCCAGTTAAATAGCTTATATTCATTAATTGTGATAACCTCTGCGGGTTAACAAAGATTCAATTATTACTCAGCCGATCAGGCATTTCTTTGGTTACATGTTGAAATATATACTTGATATTGTGTTATTATTTAGATTTATTGACCCATGGAAAAGAATTGCCTCTGATCCAAAGGTGGACATTTTTTTAAGGTCACACAGAGGGTGACAGACTGGTCATGTTAGATCACTAGGCTGTGTAATGGCAAATATATTTTTGTAACAGTTTGTAAGGTTGCATAAACTGTCTGTAACCACATGGGTGTGTCGTCAGTGATGAAAGTTGTTTGTGGTATGCCTCATAATCTTATAATCTTGCGGATATCATTTACTGGTAACCAGATGAGTAAGAAGAACACCCCAAAATGAAATCTATGACAAAACTATCCTTTAGCCTTTGGCTAGCTTCGTTTTGGAAAGATTCTTTAAAGTATTGTTTTTTTTTAGCAGATAGAAGTTGTCACTAGTAAGATCAATCAATGTTTATTTATATAGCCCAATATCACAAATGTTACATTTGTCTCAGTGGTCTTCACAGTGTGTACAGAATATCAGTATGACAATACGACACCCTCTGTCCTTAGACCCTCACATCGTACAAGGAAAACTTCCGGAGAAAACCCACAGTTTAAAGGGAAAATGGGAGAAACCTCAGGGAGAGCAACAGAGGAGGGATCCCTCTCCCAGGACGGACAGACGTGCAATAGATGCCGTGTGTAAATTGAAAAGATAATACATTTGCAACATAGGTAGTCCAAATGTTTGGAAATGCATGTGTGTATAATAGGAAGATGAATCCACGAGGATATCCATCCAGGACCGATGATCCAGGACCACAGCCACGACTCGCGATCCAGGGCTCGCGATCCAGGACACAGGACCGCAGGATCATCCATGACTCCGGATCCCGGCGTATATAGACACCAAAAAGAAAGACATTTGGGGAAGCTGGGTTAATCGGAACATGAGAGTACACAGGTATAGACAGAGAGAAGGAAGAAGTAAGATGTCCCCCGACAAACTAAGCCTATATCAGCAAAACTAGGGGCTGAATCTAATCAGCCCTAACTATAAGCTTTATCAAAAAGGAAGGTCTTAAGCGCACTCTTAAAAATGGATAGGGTGTCTGCCGCCCGAACACAAACTGGAAGCTGATTCCACAAACGTGGAGCTTGATAAGAAAAGGCTCTGGCTCCCATTGTACTTTTAGAGATTCTAGGAACAACCAACAACCCTGCATTCTTGGAACGCAATGCCCTAGTAGGACAGTAGGGTATAATGAGTTATTTAAGGTAAAATGGCACCTGCCCATTAAGGGCTTTGTAGGCGACAAGAATAATTTTAAATTCTATCCTGTGTTCTATAGGGAGCCAGTGTAAGGCAGCCAGAACAGGAATAATGTGGTCCCTTTTCCTAACTCTGGTTAGTACACGAGCTGCAGCATTTTGAATCAGCTGAAGCGATTTGACTGACTTCTTGGTACTCCCTGATAATAAAGAGTTACAATAATCCAGCCTAGAAGTAACAAATGCATGGACTAGTTTCTCTGCATCGTTTTGAGGCAAGATATGCCTGATTTTTGCAATGTTACGTAGATGGAAGTAGGCGGTCCTTGAAATTGATTTTATGTGGGCGTTAAAGGATAAATCCTGATCAAATATAACACCAAGATTCCTTACAGTCTCACTGGAGGCCAAATTAATGCCATCCATAGTTAGTATATCTTTAGATAATTTGTTTCGTACATTCTTCGGGCCAAGTACAATAACTTCAGTTTTGGTCGTGTTTAACATCAAAAAGTTTAAGGTCATCCACGTTTTTAAGTCCTTAAGGCAGTCTTGAATTTTATTTAGATGATTAATTTCATCAGGCTTGATTGATAAATATAGTTGAGTATCATCATATGAGTATTGATATGGCTGGGTGGAGTGGCCTCATTTATGCTGACATATTCTTCATGTCTCAACCAAGTTTCAGTGAGACAGCATATATCAATATTATAATCTGATATTAAATCATTTACCAATATTGCTTTAGATGCTAGAGATCTTATGTTTAAGAGACCACATTTAATCTTCCTGTTTTGTTGCACTGTAGTAGTTGTTACATTTACTTTTATTAGGTTATTATGTATGACACCTCTATTAGGTTTTACCTTAAATTGTCCTTGGGCAGACACACACACCGCTAATATTGGGTATTTTATTGGGTTCGGGATTCCTATGGATGACTGCCTAGGAGAGAGTGCAGAGAAGCGTGTAAGACTGTGACTCTGCCTCCTGGTCTCAACTCCAGTTTGTCATGGATTACGTCCACAAAGCCCTGAAATGTTTGCCGAAATGAGATCTGCACCTTCCAAAGTAGGATGAATGCCGTCTCTCTTACTCAGACCAGGTTTTCCCCAGAAGGCTGTCCAATTATTTACGAAGCCCACATTGTTTGCTGGGCACCACCAAGACAACCAGCGCTGAAATGATGACATGTGGCTATACATGTCATCATTGATCAGATTGGGGAGGGGACCAGAGAAGATTACGGTGTCCGACATTGTTTTAGCATAACTACACACCGACTCCACATTAAGTTCGGTGCATTCTGATTGGCGTAAATGAACATCATTACCACCGACGTGAATAACAATCCTACTGTATTTACGTTTATATTTAGCCAGCAGTTTAAGATCCGCCTCAACGTCACCCTTTCTGGCCCCCGGAATGCATGTGACTGTGGAGGCTTCGGTCTCTAAATTCACGTGTCTCATAATAGAGCTACCAATAACCAGAGTTGGCTTCTCAGCGGGTGTCTCGCTGAGTGGGGAATATCTGTTAGATACGTGAACGGGTTGGTGGGGACCTGCGGGTTTCGCGTTATGCCCCTTCTGAACAGTCACCCGGTCTCCCTGCTGCTCGGGAGTTGCCGGGGGACGGCTAATAGGAGCTACCTTTTGCCGGTCCGCACTGGCTAACATGGGCTTTACTGTGATTGTTGTATTTGACTTTATTTGACTTTAAAGATGATTGTTGTATCATGTACAAGTCAATATTTTCTTTGGAGACCTCACATTTTGACATTTGAAGTGGAGAATTCAGCATTTTTGTTGGGTTGACATTTCTTATTTTATTTAAATTGGGTTGGACTATTAATACATCCTGGTCCACAACCTATTAGATTTAAGATTTAACAATAGTTATTGGTATTTGCTGACCTACTGCACTTCTGATTACCTGTTACCCCTGTTGCTCTAGGTCTTAGGCCTTGTATTCAATCCACTTGTCTATTCTAACAGGGCTTTACACAGTAGATTATGTATCGTGACCTTGGTAAACACAGAAAACACCTTTGTTTTCTCACTAATCCCGTTTACACAACTTTAGTGCCTTGGTCTAAATCTCTCTCTCTTTGGCTCACAGTCTCACACTTCCTTTGTCACACTTGGAACTTGTTTGTGCCTGTCAGAAGTTTTATTGGCCTGCTGACATTTCTGCACTATACTACTTGGAATGAATTCAAAGTGTAATCTTCAGCCTTGATAAGATCTGAAGTCTGCAAATCTGCCTCAGTAATGTTATATAGTTGCACATATTGTAATTCCAGAGGAATGTGTGACATTTATGCTGTAGAATAGCGTGGAAAGGAAGGGAATTTACAACATTTAATAAAGAAACAGGAGATTAATACATAAAAAAGTGAAAACTGAACTTCCTTATTGGTCAGCTTTTCTTGAGAACAATGGTGTTTGAGGTTTCATGCCAAACTGGAAGGTCCTTTCCAGCAGGTAGTGTGTTTATCTGTATGACAAAGTCCCAAGAATATTTTGGTTATGAACAGAAGTAGAAACCCTGTTGACTTGTGTGAAACAAACTTTGAACAACCCTCCCTCAATTAAACTAGTTTATTAGCAAATGTATTAACCATAGTTGACATATCAGCACACAATCAGAATATTCATATTGTGAAATTCGTGAGAAAATCAAATATTATCAAATCTTTTGTAGTTTTGTAGTTATTAACTGTCAAGTAAAGACAAACAACCCTAATCAAAAAGATCAAATAACTATAACATGAGTTGTGTTTTGAGCAGTAAAATAAACGATGCCCCCCTGTCTGTCTGACACAGTAAATGCTCATTTCAATATGGGCCAACAGGTGGAGCACTTTAAGAATGAGACTAGAGTGTTTGAGTCTCTCATGGCTTTAGCTAGAAAACTGAGGTCCTTCTTACAATTGCAAACTGTGGAGTTGAGCTTTTGATAAAACAGCACATGTTGCAGCCTGAAAATAAAAACGTCATGTTTGTTTTGTTTAATTCATATTGACTTTGTTGCATTTATTGTGGTAATCTAAAATGGTCTTGTATGACATTAAAACGTTTTAGTTCTGAAAAAGAATCTGCTCTTACATCATATATTAAGCTGATTACCTTAATGAATTATTGATTTACTTTCAGATAAAACAAAAACAGTGAGCAAATGTATTGCATCTAATTAGTGTCTTCAAAGAGCACTATCACACAACAAACATGTAGGCCTCTTAAAGAGAAAGGAGTCTGAATAAATCTGTGACATCTATGCAGCCCTGTGCGAGAGACACAAAAAGACCACGAGACTGACTAATAGGCAAAGTGTTGAATATGCACTAACACTGTATTGTTATACATTGAACTTAATGTATGAAGGAACAGTATGTGATGTACGTGACAAACATACACAAAAGCACACTTTCACCTTCAAACAAGCAAGGCCATACATAAACACACCAGACATGGACACGAGGGGCGTCTGCATTTAAAGCAGCATATTCGTCAGAAGTGTGCCAGAGACTGCGAGAGAGAACAACAGAAGAGATTAACCGAGTGAAAAGAAGCTTCCCTCCTCCCTCTCACACACACACACACACACACACACACACACACACACACACACACACACACACACACACACACACACACACACACACACACACACACACACACACACACACACACACACACACACACACACACACACACACACACACACACACACACACACACACACACACACACACACACACACACACACACACACACAGACACACAGACACACAGAGCCCTGAGCCCTGACCTTTGAAGGAACGCGACAGATGGGTCTTTCTCTTTGGCCAGGTCCCCGCAGACAGCTGTCCAGGATATAGGCAGTAGAGGTGGGGTTTGTGTGTGTTGGGGGGAACACCAGGGAGACGGTCATAGGTCAAACATTCCCTGGTAGGAAGAATTGAAGCATAAGCAAATTTATATCGGCACACACAAAGCGCACACGTGCAAGCAGCCGGCAGCTCGCGCCTAATCTCACATTCATGTAGACACATACATATTCATAAATGTTGCTGTCTGCTGCTCTGTTTGTCTGTCCATCTGCTTGCCTCTGACCCATCATCATTTATCTCCCTCTCTAATCAGGCTATTGTTTTGACCTGATTAGTCTGGCCTTCCCCTCGTCAGCTCAGAAAAAGAAATGCTGATTATCACATTTAAACCTTAAAACTCCAATAACCTAAATCCAAAGTGTTGTGTGTCTTGTACATACAGGTCAGTCCTGTAGTTCAGGATGTAGAGCGCTTCCCCACCACGTGCAGGGGTTTCCCTTCTCACCAGTCTGGACATGTCCGTACATGTTTGAGAGCGAGAGAGAAAGGGGGAGAGAGATCAAAGAGGGAGGAATGTAAGCCTTTTTGGCACCGGACCACAGCCATACTTTAGTTATTATAGTTAAGTTGTTTTCCAATCATGCCGTGCATACTGTAACTGTCAGTAGCCACTTTCACACTTTCTTCTGTGGATTTAGATCTTATTAAATGGCAGTTTCTGTTCAGCAGTGGCGGTTCTAGACCAATTTGACTGGGGGGGCCACTGGGGGGCCAGTTATTTTCTGAGGGGGGCACAATAAATGCAGGACGAAAAAGAGAACTAGACAGTATGAAGTAATTGCGCATAAGAAAACAATGCAATACAGTTATTGGTATTTGTTTCAGTCCACTTATTTATTTCAGATATATCTTATAGTTATTACTGTTAGCTTCAGTTAAAGTACAATTTTTGCACTAACACCATATCATATTTATATAAAAATAAAGGCAATGAACAGTTACATCTCTACTTTACATCTACAATTATACGGATACAATAGTTTAACTCACCTTCAATTATCGTGGTACTCTCTCGAAACGTAGGTTTCAATCAGTATTTCTTGGATGCAACAGCCTCTGATGATCCGAGATGAAAAGTGTTTGTTTTTCGCGCGCTTCAGCCGGACTGTGAAAGTGAGTGCACCGCTCTAATGGGTCCTGAGTGCACCGCTCTAATGGGTCCGACTAGAATGACGAATAACGTTAGTTCCGCCTATTCCGTCATTCAATAAATCGTGTAATAAATTATACATTTGTCACTTTTCATTTTTAGGGGGGCCACAGGGGGGGGGGTCAGAGGTTAGGGGGGCCCCCCCTGCCCCCCCTAGAACCGCCCCTGCCAGCCCACCTTTTAGGGATCAGGCATGAGAATCACTCACCTTTTGGCGAAATTCGCCCTTTTGAATCCAAAATAGGTCGTTTGTGTGATTCATGTAGATCTGCAATAAAAATATATATTTTTGGGACCCGGAGTAATCTGCGGCCGCGAGCTGTTATGTGCCATCATGACACGCATGGTGTTCTTTTTTATATATTATAATGCAGCGCGAGCTGTGTGCTTGAGTCTTCCTGCCTGTCGGCTCTGCTGCTCCGTGATGATGGTCTAGCTTCAGCAGCCACATTAGCTACGGGTGCGTTCGTTAATATGAACTGTGCGGTCCGGAGTCACTGTGGCACAGACTGGACCGCTGGTGAACAGCTGTTAGACCGGGCCGTTCAGGTGTTCAGAGCAGAGCTCCCTGTCGGTGCGCAGAGCGTGATGTGCACTGAAAAGTTTTTCTGTCGCAATATTATCGTTGAGCTAGATAGCTAGCATACATTGTCACTATCTGCTAATGTTAGCTTTAGCCTTCGTTTTCTAATAGTTTTTTTTTCATAGGCGATAAACAGAGGTGGTATAAGTATAGATCTTGTACTTGAGTAAAAGTAGAAGCACTCAGATATTGTACTAGAGTAAAAGTAGAAGTACTCAGATCTTGTACTTCATTAAAAGCAGAAATACTCAGATCTTGTACTTGAGTAAAAGTAGAAGTACTCAGATCTTGTACTTGATTAAAAGTAGAAGTACTCAGATCTTGTACTTGATTAAAAGCAGAAATACTCAGATCTTGTACTTGAGTAAAAGTAGAAGTACTCAGGTCTTGTACTTGAGTAAAAGTAGAAGTACCAGAGTGTAGGAATACGGATACTCTGTTAGTAAAAGTACTGCATTCAAAATGTTCCTCAAGTAAAAGTAGAAAAGTATTCTCATCAAAATATAGTGAAAGTAGCGACAGTAAAAGTAGTCGTTGTGCAGATTGGTCCATTTCAGAATAATATATATGATGTGTTTTATAATGATTGATCATGAAAGTGTTCTCAAAGCTGGTGAAGGTGCAGCTAGTTTGAAGTACTTTGTATACTGCAGGGTAGCTGGTGGATTTACTCCAGGTGGAACTAAAGTCTGATTCAACACTTGATTAGATTTCACATCATTCATCCAGATCTGTGAAGTAACTAAAGGTATTAAATACATGTAGTGGAGTAAGTACACCATTTACCTATGAACTGTAGAGGAGAAGAAGAACAAAGTAGCAAAACATTGAAATACTTAAATAAAGTACAAGTATCTCAAAATTGTACCCAAGTATAGTACTTGAGTTTATGAATTTAGTTACTTTACACCAGATGTCATAAAGATAGAAAGACTCAGCCTTGCACAGAGGCATGACAATAGATTTTCAAAATGCTCAACAGTGCTGCCAAAATTATAAACTGACTGCTACACAATTAAAATAAATGCTTTTATATATTTCTATTAGATGTGACTCTTTAGCGTTTCTGTTATTATTAACACCGCTGCTTTAGTTGTTTTGACTGCTAAAATCCTCTGTTATTCCTCATTTTAAAGCCGATATTCCGTGGGGTTCCGTGGGGCTCGGGTCCTTGTCACCTTTTCCATACCTGATGAGTTTGCATCCCTGATAATACTTAGTAAGGAGGTCATAATATGTTTGACTCATGGCTGAAGTTAAGTTTCTCCAGCTCTCCCCAGGTTGGCAAAAAAATGCATCTCAAAATGCATCAGATTGATGTATTAAAATATGGAATATTCAAAATGTTCTTCCGGGGGAGCATGCCCCCGGACCTCCCTAGAGGGATAATATCCTTCTCACCTTTTTCACCCCTGACCCGTTTTCATGCCTGAGGGATGTTTGACACAGACAGTGACTACAAACTGTAGGGAAATAAAAAATTAATTTCATTGTTGAAGCGACATGTGATAACACTTTTTATATGTTGCATTTTCGATATAAAGGAGATGACTTATTCCTACTTTTCAATGTTAACATATATAAGTATTTTCCTGGAAAATCTGTCTTTGACTGACTCTTAAATTACTCTGTTTTATCCAACAGGTGGCCGGGTTCCAGAATGTTAATGGAACTGTAGGTTTCTCTAATTAAACTGGAAATATTGCTGGTATGAAAGTCACATCATAAGAAACGGATTCTGCATAAAATGTAAGTAGAGAAAATATTAATAGTTCAGGACATTTTGAATTTTTCTATGGTTTAAGATTCTTCTTGTACTAAAATACATTCATAAGAGAATCATTTAATTATTGTAGAACCTGAATATAGCTCGATCTACCCAATTTCTGTACACTTTTAAAGTTATCTTAGTCTGCCACTAACTAATGGAAAACCACACAGATAAAATGTTATGAACTGCAGGAAGCTGTGCTTCTGGAGACCCACATGCTCAATGTGAAGTGTGTTTTCAACACTCAGAAATACAACTTAAATGAAACATGTATATATTTTTTTTATTCTGTGCGCTGTTTTTCTTTACTGTTCTAAATACAGCTCAGGCCACAGGTCCTTTCTATTTCTGTTCTGTGCAGATACAACAAACCACAAAATGTTTTAATGTTAAACTTTCCGTCTCACGTGGTTACTGTATATCGTCAAGGTTTTTTCAAACAGGAAAAAAGCACATAAACATGCGCAATGACTTGTTTACTCTAAACCTCCATTAAAATGTTTTACACAAACTACTGATTCTTTGACTCAAGAAAGTACTGCTTGTAGCCACAGACATATTTTGTCAAATTCTAAATTGTTTTACTACTTTATCAGATTTGTTTAGTTTCCTTGCCCATCAATTTTGTTGTATGGCTCAGTTGTACTGTTCTCAATAACCCTGTTTTCATGAGCAATAAGCAGCTACAGTAATTACCCACTGTAACCTCCCCAGACTCCAACCAACAGAGAGAAAAACCTAGAGACTAGGCCACAGTAAGTTGTTCATGTCCGGTGATTGGCCTCGGCTGACATCAGACTCCCGACTAGAAAAGGTTCCCATGAATCAAGAACGCTATTTTATTCTGCATATTAACGTGTTTCCTTTAAAATAAATAAAATAAAAGCATCTTAGGCAGGGTCGTAGATATTGATTAACTTTACAATAGCCAATAGCATTGGATATGCGTTATGATAATACTGCTGACAACCGAGAATATGCACAATGCAGAAATGTTAACCTCGCCCAACCTTTGCTGCAATGCAAGATGCCATTATTCACCAATGTACTGCATTTTACCAATCATACATATAGAACACATTTCACGTTCAATTGGTGAGTAAAGTAAGAAAACAAAGTCATAGACACGCTTTTCATCAGCTGTACTTCTTAACAATATAAACATGAGTTTCACATAAGAATAACACCTCAGGTGGTTTCAGTATTCTTTCATATTACAGTAGTTTAGGAGTAATTATGCATGTTTCTGTTAAGTGTGTGAGTGTGGTGTAAAGGTGTGTGAGTGTGTGTTTTGTAGGTGTGTCCATTTACCCACAGAACTGGATATTAAGTCAAGGGCAAATCATAGAACAGTGTGGTTACATAATATTTAAACGATGCCAGAGACAGAACCAACAGAGAACTTCAAACTAGTTTCGAGGTGTAATTCTTTCAGCACAAGGTTGATAGTGTACAATGACAACGGTGTAACTGATAAACCTCTGAGAGAAGAAGGGAAACGATAACTGCTGCAATGCACCAACATTTCTACTATGAAAAGCTGCAGCTTCTACACATAACTTCCGTTTAAAGTTTTAAAAAACAACTTTTAACAATTCAAAGTATCAGTAACATAGAACAAAATATATGTTTCTGCTCAATGATTGAGATATTTGTTTATACCTTTTACTGACAGACAACACACTAGTAGGGGTGTCCCTATCTGATCTAACTAATTGACTATATTAAGCCCAATCTAATCTTCTCTTTTATGTTGTTCCATTTCAGCTTTAAGAGTCTTCTCATCTAAGCATGGTGTGTAACAGCTCCGACATATAGCAGTGGAGAGCTGACGACAAGCATACCCCCCACAACCCTTCAATTGCAGCAAAAACCCTGCATGCACAAATAAATAAATAATGAATGCGGGAAACTTAAATAACACAACTAATATGCAATTTGGTGAAGCAGAATGAAAAGTTTGACTCTGATGATAAACTGTTGCGAGGTATGCTATTTCATCTTTGTTGTCTGTCACAATTCAGGTTTATGAATTGTATGATGACCACAAAACACCCTGTGCAGCTCCCTTACTAGATAGACTGTACATATACATCCAGTGATGTTTACTTTGTGAAGATAACTTGTCACTATCACTTCACATGTGTGGGAAGCCGACTTGTTTTTGTCAATCCTTTGTCAGATGTGTTTTACCGATGTCGATCAGACAAGCACTACGTATCGATTGGCCTTGATCCTGTGTGAACCCCTTGAGGCTTGTCCCAACCTGGAAATCAATATCAGTCTCCGTGTGTACCAACACACGCAGAGATAAATGGGATGTGTATCATGATTAGTAGGCCCTTTGAAGAATCTGTTAATAATGAGAACAGCAGAAAAAGTTTCCCTTGGGGATGCCTTTTTATTTAAACAGGTGGTCTCTTATCCACTGTGTTGAGCAAACTTGCTCTTTTAAGTCTGGTAGGTGGGACGGGGATTCACATAAGCACAGAAAGTAGAGAGACAATAATCACACATAAATCTCTGGGCCTGGAAGTGCAGGGCAACAGATGGGAAACTACAGACTTCTCTTTAAAGGCACAGATGAAAGTAACAATTGATTCATCCTAGACACACACATGCAAACACACACATTAAACACTGCTTTAGTCTGCAAAGGCAATAGTTAAGTATTTCTGGGAATCGTGCAGAACACTCCATTTCTTTTCACATGTGCATTCATAGAAATACAGACATTTTCGTATCAAGTACACAGATGCTTGTAGACCAATAGGATGATACAGTTTGTCAAATTCTTCCTCTACTTAAACGCAGCATTCCAGGAACAGGTGGCTTTTTACCCGGCTTGCAGTTAAAACATCGACCCATCTCTGCCCCCCAAACCGTAAAAGGTAGAATAAAGACATAGCTTGTATATTGCCAATTTCCTGGTCTGGCCTATATAGTAAATATAGTTCTATTGGCCCCCTTTTAACTCCATTGCAAAATGTTAGTTCAGGTTTCAAACTACTTCTTTGTAGGTTGCCACATATTTATTTAAGTCTGCCAAGCTGTTGATGTTAAGAGCAAAAATAATTAAATGGGCTGTAGGCTACCTATGGATCAAATTTGGGGTAACATTCAATTGTACTGCAACTATTTTAGAACAACATTTAAGTGTCTGTGTGTTTTATAATCTGAATATTAAAAATAAAATTGCAATGGAAGCAACACTTTTGCTTCCATTGCAATGATTTTGCTGCAAAAGCTCTGCACTTGGTACAGAAGCCATAAGATGTCATTTGGAAACTGCTTAGGGAAAACAGCTGGTTTGGTAGTGCATCCATACATTCCTCTGCCCACGGACCCCCCCCTATCTTGTCTTCTCGGGCAGGCATGCTAAGAGGACAGGTGTGAGCCTATTGCCTGCACACATGCACACAGCCGGGATTGGGATTTCAATAATGTCATTCACTGGGGCTGAATAGAAGTCAGTAGGGGCCCCGCTCTGTCCTGCGCCTCTGGTTGACAGACGAGCAGCCGTGTCTTTGTGTTGAGCCGAGGGGCCCCGGATCACTCGGCAGAAAGGAGGAGGTGGAGGAGGAGACGGTTGGTGGGTTTATGGGGGTTTTAGCATTGGCAATCATTGGACTCTGTAGTCACTTAGTGAAGAGAGGAGGAGCAGTAGAGGTTACGGTTTTGAAGGGCTGAAATAGTGGCAGCCGTCAAGGCTTAAGGTCATGTGTCAAGTCAGCGCTCGCTTCTTTCGTCATAGCAGATGGAGTTTTTGTGTGCCTTAGTTTATTCTGCCTATTGTGTCTTTCTGCTGTGCATTGACTTTGCTGTTTGTACCTTTTTACTTTACTGTTCCCATGTACAGTAGTGTGAGCATGTTTTATGTTAGATTGTTTTCTTTCATGCAGGCACATATACTGTACATGTATGTGTGTACCAGTGTTTGTGTGTGTGCAGGGCAGAGTAGGGGTGTGTGTGGTGGGTCTGGTTGATCCCACCTGCTGAGGTCCATGAAAAGCTTTGCAGTGTCGAACTTGCCACAATGCCCCAAAGCTGTTGCTCCTGCTGCTGCCTCGCAGTCTGCTCTTCAAGGGTCTTTTCTTCTCTCAGCCTATGTGATGCGACCATAATAAACACTTCCCCAAAAGGATCTGTACATCCAGTCTGCCAGGGGTCGTATGAATATGAATGCATGGCACACGCAGACTGCTGCTGCTCCAATGCATCCCCCTTTACAAAGCTTAGACTGGTTTCCCAAATCCTTTACAGCTTGAAGCGCAGTCATCTTATCTAGTTAAAAGGTATTTTATACCTATTGAAATCCCTAAAGCTTTAGTAGCTCTAGTCGCCAGTGCTTTCTGACAGTATGTTAAATTAGCTACGTTTTCCACTTGCCAGGCCTGTATACAATGCCATCTACTGAGAAACATTTAGCATATACAGTATGCCAATCTATCATAGGGTAAAACAATGTATGTCTGTTTTGCTGGCTTGATTTTGGATGTTCACTTATTTATTTTGTCTGTGCTTAGTCTAGCTAGATGTGTAGCCTTTGTTGTTCCTGTTAGGTTAACTTCTAGTTTAGCATAGCTAACATGCTTAGCCTGTAGTCATCCACAGTTAACCTCTCCAACTTATTTATGGTTTGTCTCCTCTAGGACACATGTCTGTAATAGGGAACAGGTTATTTTGTATCTAACATAACTACTGCCTAGCACTCAATGTAGCTTAAACCCATGCTAAATAACAGGGTTTGTTAGTGGCAGCACAAACATAGCTTCCTTTACATTACATTACATTTGTTAGACGCTTTTATCCAAAGCGACTTACATACTCAATACTGTGGACAATCCCCACACGAGCAATTTGGGGTGAAGTGTCTTGCCCAGGGACACAACGACATGCTAACTGCAGTGGGACTCGAACCTCCTATCCCCTGATTCAAAGTTCAGCGCACTATTCCACTGAGCCACAGCCTCCTTGAGAAAGAAACTAGTTGAGTTGAGCCTGTACTGCAGTCATCCCTCCTGACTAGAAAACACTTTCAGTCTCCATTTACTCTGTGAACATTGTAGTTTTTCTTTACTTAAACTGAGGGTCTAGCATAGAGGGTGTCATATGCTCTGCCAAAGCCCTGTGGAACATTTGCAATATCAGATTCTAGGATACATAAATAAAACAGATTTTTCTAACTTGCCTCTTTTTTGGGTATTGAGCAGTTTTTCATCTCAAAATGTCCCATGCATTTGGTTATGTAATATATAATCCAATTGCTATACCAAAGAGATATTATTGAAAAAGGCCTTATCTGAATTCATGACTTGTTAGATTGTTAGCTTAGGCCTATAGCTAAAATGTTTGATGTATTACACCAACATATTCACACATACATAAGGCCATCTAATCACAGTTTCTGCTCTAGGCCAACTCTCTAAACCATATTTTGAAACATCATTCGAGGACAAATATGTGCAGAATCTCGCACAGACTTTGATGACTCATTGTTCTTGCAAGGAGTGACTAAAAGCAATGAAACCGGCAGCTGGTCTCACGTAGCAGGGCTTGTTTTATTAAAGATATGAAATATTTAGACTCCCTGTAAGTGTGATTCTGTCAGAGCTTGGCTTACTCAGAAAGGTTCAAGATGAAGACTAAGATAAAGATGATGCATTCTGGTTAAATTTGGGAACATGAAATGCTAATATCATCCTACTCAGTATATACGCAAAATTATACACACATTTAGGCAGAAAGCTATAATATCATAATAATCATGTTTCCATTCATGTTTATTTCCAGCAAGGGATTGTGTCTGAAGCATGAATGAATCACACGCTTACAATATGCAGTGATCCATTAATGGAGGATGATGATATTGAGGATGACAGGTCTGGCGGTAACCCCGTTATGTAGGCAGATCACGTCCGAGACGTGACATCATTGCGCCTCTCTCTCTCTCTCTCTCTCTCTCTCTCTCTCTCTCTCTCTCTCTCTCTCTCTCTCTCTCTCTCTCTCTCTCTCTCTCTCTCTCTCTCTCTCTCTCTCTCATTTTCTCTTTCTCTCTTCTCTCTCTCTTCCTCACTTTTCCTGTCTCCATGTCTCACCCTCTATTTGGTATTCTGCAGCAGCCTCTACTCCAAAAGAAAACACTCTATTCCCAGCCTGGTTTCAGTAAGGGAGGGGATAAAGAAAGCGAGGGAGAGAGGAAGTGCATGAATAAAAAAGTACATTTTGGGGGTGGAATAAAAGTCAAAGCAAGAAAAGAAAGAGGGAAAAATTGAGGTATATAAATGATGAAGATGACGGAAGGAGATGGGCAGAGAGGGGAGCACAAGGAACAGATAGGGAGTATGAGATGCAGAGCAAGACAAAAGGGAGGGCTGAGGATAAGAGACAGAGCAAAAATGGTGCACCCCTCTAATTTTCTCCCAAAGGAGAACCTCTGGGAACTACCTGCCTGTGTCTAAATGCATGGATGGTCGGATGGCTGAGTGTAAAGGAAGCTATTGTACTGTGTCTCTCTTGCTTTCACTCTTTGGAAAAGCAGACCCTCTGTGCTGAGAGAGGCATGATGCACACTGTCATACTGTCCTACTCCATCATTGATGCACTCCTTCTTGCTGTCTTCCCTTCTAAGTCTACAGTCTGCTTTTACAATACTAACCTTTCTGAGCACAGTAGACAGAATACAGACTCACAAAAGGACCTCCACTAGTATCCAATAAGATTTAATTGACCTTGGGGGGGAAATGGCATACAAATACATGCATTTTTCTTTCATTAGGCCCCTGGAAAACATGCACACATTTACAAATGCAACAATGTTATGTGGCAATATCTGCTCATTCAGAAATGCAAGGACACAATCACCTATTCATTTTGATGTGTAGAAAAACACTGCTGTGCTAGCTCCTGTGAAAGTGTGCGTATTGGTCATGACTCATTCCAACCTGATTTTCATCAGGCTTGGATTCACTCTGATAACAGATGCATGATATATCCTTCTGGAGCTGGTATTGATTATATGTCTGTCACTCTCCCTGACTATTGATCAGGGTGGGAACCTCATAGCTTCGTTAAATTAACATTAGTCTTTTGGTTACGCAAAATGTTTTAAATATTGTCATACTTTAGTACTTAAAGTTGCTATAATGGTAATATGCATGTAATAATAATGGATCAAATCGTTATTTTAAGCAGCTGTGGGAAATCATCAACCAACAGAGAATTATCGTCAGACTGTACGAAGCTTTTACCTTATTTTCAGCACATTATTTTGTTTGTTTATTCCACAACTTTATTGTATTGTTTAACTCTCATTGCTCTTATAGCGTTCAAGTCTGTACAATTCAGAAAAAACTATTATAACAGGTTTAAAACAGCAACAAATAGGTTATTGGCAATGAGCAGATTGTTGCAGAAATGGTAAATGAAAAACTACAAGACTCATCAAATGTAGGACACTAAGTAGAACGTCAGGAATTCATCTGTGCTTTCTAATACTAATATCTTGCACCACATTTCTTAATACAGTCACAATGTGTAAAGATTAAGGATTAAAGGTTTAGCTCTGTGCTTCATTGGGGCCATAATGTGAGGAAAGGTTTGATCATTCAAGCACAGCTAACAAAGTCATAGAATATAAAACAATTAGTATTTCATAACGAATTAACCTTAATGGCACGCCAGGTTTGAGATTAATTAGACATTCCTCATATGCAATAACATGAGCTGAACTTCATTGTACCGTGGCTCCCCTTTTGTTCTCTAAATCTAAAGCACGTGCAACTGACTTTTTAAAGATATGTGCTTTGTTTCTAGTATTTTTTGTATGTGGACAGTTAACAACCACAACTCATAAGTCACTGTATGCTCTGGATGAACATGCAAAGATGACTGAAAATGTTTCAACCAATATTTTTATAAATGCTTTGACACATGCCATATTTCAGGTGTAGAACATGTTTAATACTTAGTACTACGTGTACCTTTCCCAACAAAAGGATCAATATTCATGTTCCATCTACAAAGAACAAAGTAAATGTCCCTACATTGATGCTTAAGCTATATTTGTGATGGTTAACCATCAGTGCATGGCAACGTCTACGTACAATGCCAACGCCACTTGCGTCTGGTTGCATTATGTAGAGTCATGCTGCACACACACTCGCATCCTACTGACCAAGTTACAGCTGCTATGGCAACTGGATCGTAATCCTCCTTTTCCTTTTGTCTTTTTCTATGAATGAGCTGTGGGCATGGAGAAATAAAGCAACATATGTTCAGAATAATGTTCTCTAACTTTCCCATTTGAAGTACATTCAATAGTTTTCTCTATCCTATTGTCATTCAAGGGTATAGGTCTTTTTAAAATGACCCGATTGAATTCCGTCAGTTCTGTTCTGCGGCCATGATGATTGTATTTGTCAAAGACATTTAATAAATGCAGTATCTCCACTCAAGGTATTTATATATTTATGATTTTAAAAGCTCATACAGTCCTTGGGAATGAATAACCTTCTCTGCTACCCAGAACCAGGATATTGAGCATAGAAAGGCACTGTATTATGTGCATCAATTCTACGTCAACTGGATCACTGTGACATATCTTTGCAAAACCTTTAATTTTTGTTCCTTTTTACTTTCTAACGTACAACAATGTGGTCTTAACAATTGAGTTAAATTGTGTTTTCAGAGTCCTCCACTTTGTTCCAAAAGCATACATTAATCACACTGTAGAAATACAGAAACACAAGACACAATGCAGAGCCCTTTATTCACAAGATAGCGACAGCAGCTGTAACAGCTGGAGTGTAAAATCCCAAACCTGGCTCAGGAATTCCATGTAAGTGTTAACAGACTGTGATCCCCAATGTGCTGCTTCACCTTTTACTGTATCTGAAAAGTGCATGGAGCTGGGCAAGAAATGCCATGTATAGACATAACTATATCATGAAGTTCCCAGCTCAAACCCCCAGCATTACAAAGTAGATTAGTGGCCTGAGAGAGTCTCTGTGCAGTGTTCACACCAGCCTGCCATAGATCAGCAGCCCGGCATGAGGCCCATGATTCACCCAGGAAACACAAACACAAAACATAAAACAAACCACAGCAACACCCATATACTCTCCTTCTTCAATATTAAAGCAGATAGGGAGAAATCAACTTTACATATTACACATATAATTTATTTTACATAACTAAATGTTCTGAATAGTTATATTGTAACATTGACATTGGTCAAATTAGAATCCCAGGAATAAACAAGACAGAAAGCTATGGAATTTCATGCAAAACTATAACATTGCTGGCTTCTTCTATTCAGGTATTCAAACATACATTAATGGCTTTATTCCAACACAACAGGATAGAGCTGCAATGCCTCTGTGAAGGGAGCAGAAGCCCTTCAACTTGAAGTTATCGTTATATGTCTATAAGTCAGAAGGGAGCATCTACAGTAAGAAGGGTTTTTTATTATTACATTCTGGAATAGAATCTTCCAAACTACTCATTTTAGCTTTGCATCTTGGACTTTACAAGACTCAGCAAGGGGGAGGATCCTCAGGATGAAATAGTGGGGACCTAGTTTCTGGAAAACACATCAGAGAAAGAGAAACAAAGAGAGAGGGGGAGAGGAGCAGGTGGTCACTGGAGAAAGCATTAGGGACTCTTCTCAGCAAAGTACATATCCTATATTCTCCCTCACATCACTGACAAACACAACAATCCATGAGCTAAATGGAAGAAACAGGCATCTGGTGTCCAAATACTGACTAATACACTTTAGTGATTAGATTAAATAAGTACATTAAATATGAATATTGACAATACATGTAAACACACCCAAATCACCAGAACTGCACAAATAAGGGCAAGTGTAAGAGAAATTAGCACTCAGAGGACATGAATATGGATTAACACTGGGTGACTCACCAAGACACACTTAAAGTGTGATTATGGGTTGTTGCATTACCATGGCAACACATTCTGTAAAGTGCTAATGCCTCATTTCTGTGTGTGTGAGTCTGTTTGTGTGTTAGTGGGTGGAAGGTGACAGTAATGCCACACTTGCCCTTAATTGCACAGAGTCAAACAGCACAGATATTTTTCAATGTGACACGGGGGGGCTGCATTGTGTGAGGTCCATTGGGGAGAAATAGCTGCGATAAAATGACATTTGGGACATGTACAGTGTGTTGCTAATTTTAAAGGTGTTGGTGACTGTCAAGGATTTCAGACAAACACATGTTATCATATTTTAATTTGGGATTTAATATGCAAATATGCAAACTTACAGCTGCAGAGTTGTTATCTGACAAAATACATGGCTTGGTTGATCTTTGCTTTACACCTTCTTCTGTTGCTTTGTTACCTCTACCAAGGAGGTTAATATTCCTGTTTGGTCCATTTGATTGTCTTTTGATCAGCAAGATTACTGAAAACGTACTGTCCCAATTTTCTATAAACTTGTTGGAAGGTTGTAGGCAGCCAAAAAAGACACCATTATGTCTTGGAGCTTCTGATTTCATTAATGTAGCCAGGATGCTAGCCAGCTATATATATATATATAAGATGAAATAACCTTTAGTTACTTTACTTTCATTCAGAGGCCTTATTATTATTCCATAATCCTTTTTTCCATTGAAAGATTAATTTATATTCCAACACCACTTGTTTGTTATCATCGTTTGTTCAACTCAAGCGTCAGGAAATGAAAGAATGTTGCAGGATACGGCCCTGCCACATGAAATAAGGCTTGAATATTAATGTCATGGTAGACAGTTATGTCAGTTATAATGTAAATGTGATCAACTGTATACAAAAGCTCATTCAGTGTATGCACAGTTTGTGATATGAGCATGTGTGTATCATTCTCAGGCTCAGCTGTTGCAAATGCAGACAGCCTTTGTATGCAGGTGTGGTGTGTGTGTGTGTGTGTGTGTGTGTGTGTGTGTGTGTGTGTGTGTGTGTGTGTGTGTGTGTGTGTGTGTGTGTGTGTGTGTGGTGTCATACAGTACCAGTAAAATGTGTGATTTATACATGTGTCAGATGTGATTAAGACAGGTTGTGCTGACACAACATGGAGCTCTATGTTCCACAAGCGGCTGAGAACAGAATAATAATGACAAACTGAGAGCACACACTCACAAACACATACATGCAATTATGCAGGAACATTCAACAGCCTTATATGAATATTCTTATTTGTGTTGAATATTGATATACGGCTGTTATAACAAAACAAAATGTTCACAACAGCTCAGAATAACTTCTCTCATGCAGGACTGAGCAGAGTTTGGCTTGCAATGTGTGCAGCCTCTCAGAGTGGGAGTGCTGCTACTGCATACAGGAAATGTGCAGGAGAACATTTTACAGCTTGACACAGCCTGATACAGACTCCCTGACCTGAGCTCCATCCAAACCTACTCTCACACTCAGGGTTCATTTATAACACTTTTATAGAGAGGTACATTATCTTTGTGCTCGTAAATACCAAGCTTTTTACACCAACCATAAAGAATGTTTATAACATGATTTACTCAAGTATCATTTCAGTTCATAAAGACAGTTACCATGACAGTCTCTTTCAGAGTTGTGCCGACAACGATGACATTAATGATGTAAACCTTTGTGTGTGTGCAAGTGTGTGTGTGTGTGTGTGTGTGTGTGTGTGTGTGTGTGTGTGTGCGTGTGTGTGTGTGTGTGTGTGTGTGTGGTGTGTGTGTGTGTGTGTGTGTGTGTGTGTGTGTGTGTGTGTGTGTGTGTGTGTGTGTGTGTGTGTGTGTGTGTGTGTGTGTGTGTGTGTGTGTGTGTGTGTGTACTGTTGAATGTGAACAGGCAGTAGTGCAGATCCACAACATGTTGATCTTTGGCCATTCAGAACAACCAGAAACGTTTTCTCTGCAGTTCATATAAACTTTAACATACCAGCACAACTGGTGAAAACTCAACTTTTTCTAAGTATATACAGCTTATATAAAATGTACTATTGTCAGAGTCAGTTTGATAAAACTATCGTGTGGCATTTTAAAAAAAAAAAAGACATTTGGGGAGGATATTATGATACTGCAGATTTTGGGCTTAGGAGCTCATTTCGATCTGGTGACATTCAGAGTTCCCTCAAAGTTTTCATAGTTTTACAGCGTGACCAACTTGGTCTTTTCACACCCACCGTCCTTTCACTTCCCACTTCTCCATCTCTGTATTCTCAAAAAATGTTTCTTTATGAATGGGATGTTTGACACATGAGCTAAAACTCCAAGAAACACAAATGTAAAACTTAATCAGAAATGGCAAAAAGTTTGACCAGAATTGGACGTGATAAGTCACATATGAACGCATGTGAGAATATGATGATGAAGTTAATGAAAACAGACCATAAAGTTTCATGAGCAAACAACATCAGGAGACATTTATAGATTGGTTTCCTTATTAAAATACAAGGCTTGTCCCTCCTCTGTCATAAAATACACTCCTGCCAACTATTGCAGCTATTTACAATCAGCTGTATTTCAGACCAACATCCTGATAAGTTATGTGTTGAGTGGTTTCGATTGACGTTGAATATGCTTCTCTCCTGGCGGTGCTAATCTTTCTTTGATCTTGCAGTATCTATCCTTCAGGCCCACTGTTATGTTTAAACAGGGAAATGCATGCCGGTAAACCCTGAAAAGATTACTGGAAAAGTCAAGCAGGGAAACCTTAAAGTCTTTCATGATATAATACTGAACTTCTGTCTTTGGTTTCACCCACATGCCAACACACACGCCTCCACAAGCACATACACACAGCTTAGATGTGAAGCATGGTTTCTAGGATCCCCTTATTGATTATGAATACACACAGTTTGTCGTTCTGATGAAGGTGGTACCCGTGGGACAGCCCCGCGGTTTTTTGAAATACATCAAAGGCAGTTATGAAAAGCAGAGGAGGCTGCGGTGGGGAGATCTGCCCGGGTAGCTGGGTGTATTTCTGAGTAAAAGAACCATTGTTGTCCCTCCTCCACACTCACTTTTTTATTTGACAGCTGTTTACCATATTATTAAATGACAGTGACGTATCTTTTAGTTCCTCTTTACAAAATGTCCTTGTTCCGATGAATTAAAATAAGTTACAGAAACTAAGCGCATAAGTGAAAATGCCTGGAGCTGTTTGTCATATCACATTTTAAAGGATTTAGGAACAAAAAACACTGAGACCTTTGTTTTGTGAACCAGCCCCTTGTTGCAACCCCTCATTGCTCATGGGATGGTCATAAAGTAATCCTTGTAAGGATGAGCATTCTGAGTTGTCTTCTCATTTTGGTCTTACTTCAACCCTCCTCTTCTAGTTTTAAAAACCAAACAACGCCCACACGGTGAGTCAGTGGTACTATAATTAATAATAGTAAAATGCCTGTGTAAGGTGAGATGATAAAATCCGACTTGGCCTGGTGTTAACCAGAGCTTACAATGACTAGTAATGACCCACCAATCACTCATTGAAAAGTAATTTTCATCAGTAATATCCTTATGATAAGTGGCAATTAAGATAACCCAAGAGACAATTCAATACCTAACAATTTAAGTGTATCAATGTTATATTCATTTCCCCCCTGCAATTATATATAACTTGCTTCCTGTTTATAAAATTCACGAATGATCTTGTATAACATATGGTTCCATGTGGTTAGCTGCTACAGCATCCTTGTTCTCATAGAAACTCCGGATCCAAAATGGGCGGGGGACAGAAAGATCATTCATCGTGATTTCAGCTCTAGGGGCTCACGGGGTCCAAGACCTCTCTTGTAGTAACAAAAAATCATACAACTCCCCAAGCTGTCGGCACAGGACAGCTTGAAATATAGCACAATAATCCCATTATCACTGCTCGCTGGGTCTGCTTCCAAACAGTCAGTCATATTGTGGATTTTCCCTTTGGTCCTCAACGCAATACAACGCATTCGATTGAATGTGTTGTATTTCTTTATTTGTATTGTAGTCAGGTCGCTTTACATTTTTATTTGTAGACAGAGAAGAAAACCCTGATAGGCTTTACAGTGTTATCAACAAGTCTTCTATGTTTACTCTTACTACCTAGATATGTAGGGGAATCACATTGCAGGTACTTCCCGTGTTGTAAATCAAAGAAAAAATCCCCTCATTTTTCCCAAAATTAAAGCTAAAGCAGAAATAAATCTTTGCTGAACCTAAAGTCTCAACATGCACTTTTCTTCTGAACTTTGTGTCATGGTTAAACTTGCCTCTTTCCTGTTGCTCTGTGTGAAAATATGTGTGTTAAATAATCCACAGTGTGGGAAATCCCCTCTTATCAGTCTGGTTTGGAATCTCTCCTCAGAGCTAATGTTTGTTTGGGTTTGTGGGGAGCTGAAAGAGAAGAGAGAGGAAGAGAAACCGTCTGAGAGACAAAGAAAGTCAAATGGAAATATCATGTTAGTGACTCTGTAAATCTTTACATCTTATCTGGATCGTTTTCTCTTAAATGCTTCTTCCACATCATTTCAAGTAGCAGTATTATTTTCTAATATTTCGATTTTTTTTTTGCCAGGCCTTTTTTTCTACTAAGTCTGGACTTTGTATTAGGAGCTAATAAAGCCTCCTGGGTGTGAGTTCAGACAACCCCCACATAGACATGGACACAGCACAAAGTGCCCCATTGAGATGTGAGAGGGCCCAGGGTGCCCTGTCCTACAACAAGCTCTTATTCTACAACAGACCGAGTTGCAACTCAAACATACTTGTAGTAGGAGGCTTTCAGTGTCTTGATTGTCAAACAGAGAAAGTAGCCTTCGGAACTTTGGATGGTGAAAAGAAAAAAAGGCTTGTCTTGAGGCCCACAAAAACACTTCTCAGTGAAAAAGAGAAACATTTAGTTGAAAGAGCCTCGGTCTATAAATCTGACTTTGTGATCTTGAGCGCTGCAGATCAAAGAAGTAATTACACCCATACAAAGATTAAAATGGAGATTTTTTTGTAGGTAATCTAACAAAATGCCCATGTGATGAAAATGTTCCAAAACCACATTGTTCAGTCTTATATATTTAGCGTGATTGTACCACATGATCATCACATGTTTTTCACAGGAATTACATTGCAATTTCCACACTGAGCTGAGCTAAAAATAACCTCAAAAAAAGTTAGATTTTTTTACCTTGGAAACAGTGACATAACAATGTCATTGAGTGGTTTCACTTCATTGAAACAGTATCATTGGACCCAGTGTTGGGAGAAGTTTGTTAAACGACTATTTCCAAAATGAGGAAAACTGTTTATAAATCAGCAGAGACAAAGCATCTGAAAAGCTCAAATGCATCCTTCCTCTTTATGACAAGTGATGAAAGTAAATCAGCTGATAACTTATTTTAAATAAACTCACAGAAGCCAAACTAATTACAGTCTAAGGCTATGTTCACACTTCAAATGTCACCAATATCAGTTTCTAGTAGGAACTGGTAACAGTCTTGAACTGGCAACATGGGCAAGTAAACTTGAACAAAGATGTCACATGCAGCATGCTGTATTTTTGTATTTATTCATAAGTTGATCTCAGTCACATATGCGGAAAAAAGCAGATTTTTGCCACTTTGGCTTTTAGTCTTACAGTAAGTCTCACAAAGAAAACAGCTTTAATTTCATCCTGAAAGCTCATTTTCTGAGGTCAAATGTGAGACAAATGTAATCATAAAAAGTTCATCTTGGACGAAAAACTCATGATCATGGCGTCTGGATGACCTGGCTGTTTCTATTGTCAGACATGAGGATTATGATGATGATTATGTCCGTAGGAAATCAGGTCAATGCAGACACAATTGCTGCCTCGCTTGTCCCTTTGATGACTATGCTCATTTATTTATTGTTCTGTACCGCAGCCATGTGAGGGGATGACCTGTCTGCTGAATCACCTTGATCAGCTGTCATATGAGTAAAGGAGCTGCTGATCTGTCCATTGTCAATGATCTCATTCAGCCGGGGGATGAGCTATCACATGAGTGTTGTTGACCACATGTGCTCTGGACGCTTGCTTGTACTTCACTTTCAGTACATTCATTTAGTGGTAATGGTGGTGCGGCGATTGGTGGCCAAGCACATATACTGAGAACAATAAGTTGTTACTGGGATGAATCACATATCTGGGGCATTCTACCGAATTAGTACAAAGTGCGGCAAAAAATCATGTCCCCAGTTTTCATGTCACTACCGAAACACAAGCGGTTTTAGTCCAATGGCTGAGCCTGGTTTTTAGCAACATCCCTGCATTTTTGACTAGGCAGTGCCACTGCATCCCTGTGCCTCATGGCTGAATGACCAGTAGCTATATCCCATACTTTTGATATAAATCTGTTCCAAAATCTGAAAATCGGCGGTGAATTGTCACTACCGAACACATATTATCTTCAATTAAGTAAACCTTTTCGGGGTTTTATATAAAGTATTAGGTTTTTATGTGTGTAAACCTCTTCAAAGACGTGTATGCTAGCCATGTAGTTGCTAGCATTCTTTAGTTATGCTCAATTTTAGCTAGAATCGTCACTATCGAAACAGTCACTACCGAAACATATGGTTACGTTTCAGTAATTGACATGATCGTTTCGGTAGTGACAAAATGGAATGGTAAGCAGGTAAATCCCATAGTTTTGAAATAAATGTGTTTTAAAGTCTGAAAATCAGTGTGTTACTTTAAAGGTCTCTTATTATACAATCCTAGGTATATATTATAGGTCTCAGATATATAAAAAGCATGTATATGAAGTGTTTTGCTCAAAATACCAAACAGATCATGCATTCTAGCCTCATTCCCCTCTATTTCAGCCTGTTACTAAAGTGCTGGTTCTGGGTCAGCAGCTTCAAACATTCACACTTCAACATAAGGCATGTTATGAGTTAAGAATAAGCAATAAGGTTGATGGAATATGAAACAACCTTGAGAACAAAATAGTGTGGTCACTACCGAAACACTGGATGTTTTGAAAAAATTAAGTATATTGAGTTATCAACTAAAATGATATGATACTGATTGGTTTAATGTATGTTCAATTACAACAATCATCAACTCTTGAATCAATATGATCAGTATTATGCATTTTACAAAGAAAGTTTGCATTATGATTTTTATGAATTGTATTAATTGAATTTTGAAATTTGATTAAAAATGAACTTATATTAATTTAATTGTGAAAACCCTCAAGAAATATTTGTTAAAATACTATTTAGAGAAGGGAAGGTAAAACAATCTGAACAGGATAATATAATACTGTTTTACTGCAGTGTATGTACTATGTTTCGGTAGTGACCATTTTTGGTAGAGAAGAACATTCCAATACAGTCTGAAAATACGATATAAAAATGTACGGTTCTTTTACTAGATATGTGTAATTTAGATATGGTACAAAATATATATGGACAACGTTTTGGGAAAGAAACATACAACATTTCCAACCTGACTTTGGTCCAATTTGGTGGAGTGGCCCATCTACAAACTGTCATTTTGAGATACTGCTGCCTCTTTTGAAAATAATCAGTCTTATACTTGAGCTCAAACCCAATAATCGATTTACTGTAAATTGCCTTTACAGACAGAATTAATCACCAGTTTAAAGTGCAAGGCCTATGAAATCCCTTTAGAAAACTTAATCTGGAGACTCAGTGCATCCTCTGCCTCAGTGTGTTCTGGCCATCTGTTTCCAGGCTCTGTGTGTTTCTGTCTTGTCAGCAGAGTCTCTTGCTAGCAAAGACATTAGTGGATTAACAGTCTCTCACACAAGGTGTCTCCACATTATTCAAGGGTGTTGACATACTTTTTCCAAAAAGATGACAAATGCTGTGTCATGGGCAACTGGTGAATAGAAATAAACTATTGAAGTAGTCCAGTGCCAAACATGTATAGTAAGTATATTTTCAGAGGTTAAATACTGAGTGTTTAATTTCTTGAGCTTGAACAAGTACAATGAAAAAGAGAAGTGCAAATATATTGCAGTTACTGTTTTCGAAAAATCGATTTACAGCTCCCTTCCCTTGAGATATTTGTTTACAAAACTGACATAGTATTAACATCTTGCAAAGTCACTTTTCATGTGGTTCACCAGCCAAGTGTGAATAATAGTGTGCCACCAGAGTCAGATACATTTCTGACTCACCTCACAGGTGACACAGGTTAGACTATAAACCTATTTGTAGAACATCTTTACATACTAAAATATAGCCACATTTCCTGCTCGATATGAAATCACAAAATGTGTTAACTTAGACTCTTAGAGTATCAGAGGTTTAAATAGTGTTATAAACACCTGTGTTGTGACAACAGATGTAAACTGAAATCCTCAAACTGCAACAGATTTTATCTTTTATATTCACAACTGGTGGAAAGAAAACAAGGTTTTTTTTATTTAGCTTACAATTTTGTTGTTGCGTGGGCACTGTCTTTGCTTCCTCTGCACCTGACAAACAGGAAAGTGTTATGTGTGTTTATATTTCAGTGTGTGTGTGTGTGTGTGTGTGTGTGTGTGTGTGTGTGTGTGTGTGTGTGTGTGTGTGTGTGTGTGTGTGTGTGTGTGTGTGTGTGATTACCACAGGATGTACGATAATCATAGTTGATCTTTCCACAAAGTACAACACACCCACCCTAGCCCCCCAAGACTTTTCAACTCTAAGAATAGTTTTCTATCTGTTTCCATGTGTTCACATATGTGATAGCATACCCACGTCCCACGCACACTCACACACACACACACACACACACACACACACACACACACACACACACACACACACACACACACACACACACACACACACACACACACACACACACACACACACACACACACACACACACACACACACACACACACACACACACACACACACACACACACACACACACACACACACACACACACACGTGAAGGACAGTCACAGTTTTGGCTCTGTGCTCAAAGGGCTGAAAGCCATCTGGACAGTAATGTTGTCATTAACAGCACACTTGTATCAGATATCAAAGAAGTGAAGAGCTGCACTGATGTAGGCTTACTTGTAATCTGGTCCCACTAAACAGTTTCATGCCATGTTCTGGTGTTACTGTGAGTTTATAAGTGCACTAAAAAGTAAATAGCGTTGCTATAGTACATCTGAGGGTTTCGGATACTTATTTAGATTTGATAAGTTAAAGGTTATCAATATAATGTCCAGACCATTGGTATAGCAGCCCACAACTTATGATATGTAAAGATAGTGGTGTAATACTACTCTGTGTGTGTTAACTTGTAATCTAAGCTTGTTTGTGATTTGTTCACATCGAGTCCATGTTTGTTTTCCCCACTGGCTAGCTAATGGCCGCCACACTGTACAGCACAAAACAGCCATATTTCTATTCCTTCTTTAGGTTTACAGTTTTAGCTCTATCAGCACTGTTTTCACTGTTAGCACCTTTAGCTTCTAGCTGTCTCAATGCTCTGAATTTCGAATAGAGAAACTACGTTTTATCCAAATAACTGTAAAATATTGGCTATAATTGTATTTATTTGAATTGACTACAAATGTGTTCAACATAATTTACCCGCAATATAAAATCTGGGAAAAAAGCAGAAGATCAGTTTGGTCACCACAGTTTTCTTTTAAGATCTACAGTATGAGTTATGAATGACTGATAGATATGTTGTCGGCAGATGGAGGTAACAGCCACATCAAGCCAGCACGAAACTAGGGATATAACCTGCAACACATTGTTAAAAGAAACACTTTATTATGATGAAAACTTTCATGTAACACATTGTCTGAATCCTTGAAGTACTTTCTTCATACATCATAAACAAAACTCGACAGAATTCCAACTTAAGAGGAGAAGAATTAAAATTAGATGTAAAATGGGGAAAGCAGAAAAAAACCAGGAAACAGTGTGTTGATGACACCTGAGATTCTGTGAAATAACTGAGAAATGTTTGCGTGAACAGATGATTCCTCCCGAGAGACATATCGTAAGTTAAGGATGTGGAATTGAAAAGTCATAAACATAATACATGTACCTGGGAAATGAATGTGCAGATCTGAACAATACATTAGGATGTACCAGCTCTAAACGTAGACTCGTGGGAAGGGAAAACCTTTGAAAAAGCTAATCCAAATGGTTCAGAAAGGCTTGTTCCTGAGTGGAAACGAGTGTTAACCCTTCAAAAGCAAAAACCCACCCACACTCATACAGGCCTTGGCTTGTGGCCTTGGCTGGAATTCACATGAGGAAATAGAATTACAATGGCCACACACACACACACACACACACACACACACACACACACACACAACACACACACACACACACACACAACACACACACACGCACACACGCACGCACGCACACACACACACACACACACACACACACACACACACACACACACACACACACACACACACGTGCACACACACACACACACACACACACACACACACACACACACACACACACACACACACACACACACACACACACACACACACACACACACCACACACACACACACACACACACACACACACACACACACACACACACACACACACACACACACACACACTAGGGCAGGGTAGAGAGAAAGCTCTTGAGAAAACAGAAGTTACTAATTAGGAAAAATTGTCCCTCAGCAGTTTGATGTCTGGCTGAATTCTCTCTCTCTTTCTTCCCCCTTCATCTGTCTCCCTCCAGATGTTTGACTTCCGGATGCAGAGACTACGGTTTTAGTGCTGTTTCATGTTCTGTCACAGCAGGATATATTGCGGCTGATCATTAGCGAGGATGAATAATGAGCCCAGCTGAAACACCAAAGAATAAGGAGAACGACGCTGCAATAAAACAATATGTTAAACAGGGGACTTGAGATACATGATATGGGTTTTAATAAATGTCAAGGCCTCCATCTGCAAAATATATCTTGGAATACGACTAGGAAGCCTGTTGGAGACAAAACACATGACATGGATTTTTCATTTCTATACATGTCTTCTCAGAAGACTATATAATAGCCGTAAAGTATATTATTTAAGATCCTATATTTACAGGTTATTTTTCTACAAATGAGCAGGAACTAGGTCAGGAAACAGGAAATCAGAAAGTGAGCCTGGGAAAGACCCAATTCCTGTGCGATCCCTTCACCCTCCCACTCTCTGAGTGAACTCTGTTGTAGTCACACTCACAGCTGAATGAAGCAGCTTTCTTTAAGTTGTAGGGTATTTCTGTAATATAGTGGCAATTTCAGGATGGACTTCTCTCTACAGCAGAAATAGGAACTGTCGTGACTTTTCATAACCGTTGTTTCATATCAGCATTATTCAGAACATTTTCCTAAGAAAGAAAAGAAAACTGAAGCTTCTTTGGTGGCATTTCTCGTTTTTAACTCTCACTGAACACATGTAACATTTTTCTACTCTCGCAAAGATATATTCGATCCTAAATAGAATTTAATCTTTAGCTTTCAACGTCTGTATGACAACATTAAACCGTTGTCTATCTTAGTTTAAGCAGTTCATGAGTAAATGTTTGTAAGACTAGTTTCAAGGAATTGCGCAGCGTGGTCCATGACAGACACAAAAGGCTGTGGCTAGCGGTCATTGAGGGCAGAAGTCAGCATTGATGTAGACCTGCTGCTGGAGGGCTTAATAACCCCCTTAACTCCCCACTAATTGGTTTGGAATGACACTTAATATGGCGGACTGGAAGTGGGAAAGGATATGCTTTAGGGGCTGGATTGGAATTAGGCCACAGTGTTGTCCGTCGAGTTGTGGATTTTAGCTTATGCTAGCTAACTGCAGCTGATAAAACCGACTAGCAATGGTTGTAATTTCAACCCAGAAAATTGACAGTGGTCGACTTGAAATATGAATTCTGCTTTTGTTCACTTTGTGTTAAAACATGTTTCAGAAATTACTGTTAAATTGTTTTTAAATCCTTTTAATGTTAGGGAGAACAATTGTGTGAAAAGGCTGTAAACTGTAGCTTCAAAATGTCGTATACATTTGCTATCTAAGGCCCAGTATTATATTTAAAATGCTAGAATAAACTCTCTTTCTTTTCTGAGTCACTGTGGTTCTCACTGATTCAACGTGGAGCGAAAGGTTGAGTCTGGCAGCCGGCTGGATGACATTCTCCTCTGTGCTCTTAATGGGAAGCAGAGGGAGAATCGTAAAAGGAAACACACATTTCCTGTAGGACGGGTGTGTGACGTACATAAGTGTGTGTGATGTCTTAACAGGCAGGAATGTGACATCAGCAGAAGGACCCTGCATAAAGGATGTGCCGCAGCCAACATAAACACACACTCACACACACCACAGCCAGAAAAAGATGTGGCCAAGGGTCACAGAAGAAAGGAAGGATGTCCCGTCCTTTGCCTCCTTTTCCATGCCACCCACTTGGCTTTGCCCTTCCCTTCTTTGAGGATTTTACAGATCACAGGAGTATTGATTGTTTTTCTCTGTGATTTCCACAGAAAGCAATCCTCATAGGGAACATAATCACTTTAAAGTTTCTTTTTAAGGATACGAAGAGAGAAAGAAATCTGTGTCGAAATACAAGCAACTAAACACATGTAACTTATGATGGATGAAGGATAGTCAGATTTTGTTGTGATTTAAAGAGATTTAAAATAACATTCAACAAAAGGCATCAACAGGTCTGTCTGGTGTTAACAGCATTTAAATTGAATAAGCATGCCCGCATACTGGGTGACTAAACAAACATTGAACGCTGATAAATCAGAAACACCAATGGCGCAAGCTAAAGTAAAATATGAAGAAATATCCGTTCTTTACACAGGCCAGATCTTTATGCTGATTGGCTGCTGCTGATGTCAGCCACCACTCGAGACAGGCAGACCGAGGAGAGGGTGTGTGATCCGTATCATGGTTTTATAAAAAATGATTAGGCAACTATTCCCCTCATTCCCATAATCCCATTTGCTTTGTACAGGCCATGAGAGTGATATATTATTGTAAGTGTTTTTAATATACGGTAGGCCTTCTGCTGGCCTATTGTTGTTTCAAGTGTATCCTTCCACAGGAAATCATTTCAGACATGGGAGTGAGCGTGTGACCTCAACATATAAACATGATGTCTCTCAGTGTTATCTCAGTGGGTCTCAAACGTTTTGGTCACCATTAATGTAAACAATTATTTCCGAGGCACACGTTTATATGATCATTATAGTTATAAAAAAATAAGAGAATAAAGGAAAAACAGGTATGAAATACTATATGACAGTAAAACAAAAATAAAGTTTAAAAGGGGAGTGATTTGTAAAATATCCATAAAGAAAAAGTAAATCTGTTTACAGTTATGTTTCAAATGGGTGTTGAGAGAGGTATCCATAGATCTCTTCATGTTGCTCCCAAAGTGCACCAGATTGATGCTTTTAACTTCAATATTTAAAAATAAATCTTCCCGGGGGAGCTTGCCCCCGGACCCCCCTATGTGAGGTCCGCACACCACCTATAAAAATAGCACTTTACCCCTGCTTACACCTATATGCCATGAGCTGATTATCGAGCCTTCATTGTAACAGTCGTGGGTGCACTGTGTATATGCGTGGGGATTGTTGCAGTAGAAAATTCCACTGTAGCGCCCGGTACATTAATGGGAAACCCTAAATGTTTGAGCACCTTCTATGAAATGTCAAGCTACCCCACAGCACCCCCAAAAGAAATCTTGAGGGGGGCCTGCCTTTTCTTTTTCTCCAAAGCCCCCCTTTGGAGAGAAAGAAAAGACAGGCCCCCCCAACACAAATAGTTAGGGGAAATTATCATCTTGTAAATGTGTGAGAAGTCTAGACAAGACACTTCTAAATATATTACACTTAAGGTTAATGTGAGATTCGTTTTTGAATACTTCTCTCTCTCCCTCTTATATTCTCTCTCTCACACACACACACACACACACACACACACACACACACACACACACACACACACACACACACACACACACACACACACACACACACACACACACACACACACACACACACACACACACACACACACACACACACACACACACACACACACACACACACAAAACCTTTCTAAGTTTAACAAGGACTTCTTGTAACATCTGCTTATGGACTTGCTATTTCATCACTTACAGTAAGAAAGTAAGAGAAGTTTTGCATTTCTGGGAACTTTTATTACAGTATCTATCAGCCTGTATTTCAACTGTATAGCTCTTTTTAATGATGACTATCATTTATTAACTAAGGAAATCCAAACAACATTTCTTATCTTCTTAGTATATTTACGATCAGCATTAAAGTCGGGTTTCTATTGCCATCAGTGTGTAACAGAAACAGATTCATGTGACTAAGCCGATCCAGACATGTTCTGTCATGTCTCCCTCCCCTCCACTGCACGATCCCTTTCCAATGACAATGTGACCTCATTTAGATAAACAGATTTGAAAGGCTGAATTGTAATTGCTCTTCAGTAGTAATTGATGACTTATTCAACTATGTTAATCATTTTTGAACTATTTGCAGACATGAAAAACTAAAGAAGTGCTGAAAAAGCCATCACATTGTTCAACGGATTTGGCGTATTGCCATTGAGGTGCAGTAGAACTGGTGAACAAATTATTTAATGCTGAAATATCTGTACAGTTTCTAAAGAGCTTACTGATAGTGTGTGATGGAGGTAATGCAGCATATATGATGTATCCCAGACTCCACATCCCAATTACAAATGTCTGAGTTTAACCAGTTTTTAGTATATTTGGTTTGCCTTTGATTATGTTTTCATGGCATTGCTTTTTATGCTGTGTCCTCTCAATGTTATCTATTGAGATATAGTGTTTTTTAGCAAACAAGCTACTGTTGTTGCTGGAAAACCACAAACTTCCTGACAATCTGTAGACTCCTGGAAAAAGCAACACACAGTGGTGGCATTACATCATGTGTTAAAGAGGAGGAAGCCACAGGCATTTATGTCACTGGTATTTAATCCTTTAACACTATTTTAAACAAACAATAGAGTGCCTGCACACTCATACTTTGCAGACCAATGTCCTGGTTTAACTCTGACCTACCCCACCTGCCGTATTTAGGCTCACGTGGCTTTCTTGTGTGGTGTTGCAAATATTTTGGGTGCATTCACTTTCAGTTTTGTTCCCCATTACAAACATCTACACCAAAAGCTAATCATTAAATTAACAGCAACTATCCATTTTTCCACCTACAATGAAGTTCTTTATTGAATGTGGGGCATCTTTGGACCACATACTGGGGTGGGCAGTTCAGCAGAAAAGCGTCAGGAGCTTAAAAGAAAAATAATGAGGCCGGCAATGTTCAAAATACAGCAAGCGTCCTTCTTCCATGTGTACCTGCCAGTATAAGCAGAGAGCATCAGTAACCTCGTCAAAGATAGCCGTTCATTTCTGAAACTCAAACGTTCCTCTTCATCTATCTCATAGACACACTGAGATACATCCCTCTCTGTATCGGCTCATTTCTCTGTGACTTGAAGTCAATTATTAATCTTCAATTCATAATGACATCCCGGTACTGTTTTGATCATTCATACGAGCATAACTAAATATAAAAAAACAGTCATTAAATAATTGCAATGCAGGAAGAAACACAAAAAATGTAGAAAAAAGATTCTCATTTAGACCTGTGAGGTCAGTGACTGAAGTGAATCTTGGCCCAAGATTTACGGCAGAGGAGCCTTGTGTTGTCTTGCTGCTGCCCCAGTTTCAAACAATTAGGAGGGAGCTTCGACAACATTATCCTATCTATAAAGGCAGTTTATTTTTGTATACACATAGACACACTTATGCAACGTCAAACACCCACTATTAAGGCTGTTTTTGCTCTCATTGCCTGACTGTGTTCATGGTTAAAATATTGCATTATTACATCAGCTGAGACTTATAGGGAGGTGTGTCTGTTTGTTTGTGGATTTTTTTACATTTTGATTGTGTTTCTGTACGTGTGTTCTCTGTCCCAATAACATGTCTTTATGTGCACATATATGAAATCACAGGTCTATGTCCATATCCATACATCAATATTTCGTGTTCATGTTTTCTCATATTTCAACCTTCCTGTCCCCGCGAGAATTCTGCCTGCCAATATATTATTATTAAAGCCTGTTTGTCTTGTCATAACAAAATAACTGCAACGTGCTATTTAAGGTATTCACGTCTGTGAACTATTACCGAGGACATTGCAGAAAAATGTGTCCCTTTGTTGGAAAGATAATGAAACTAGTTCCACAAGTTTGAAACAGTGATGTGGAACTTTTATTGACGTCATACTTAACTATTCTATCCTTTTATGAAGACAGAATCTCTCAGCTGACACTGTGTGCAGATTTAATATAAGACAATGAAAAGCATCAGCTGCCATCCAGATATTTTAGTTTCTTTGTGTGTTTTTAAGTTTAAAACAAATTAAACATGCACCATTAATGCTACGAACTAGACTGTTCAAGCCAAGTTTTGATATGTTTTAGAATCAAACCTAATTATATTGGAAAAATAATCCCTAACCGGGTTCTTAACTAAAGGCATCGTATCTTATTTCCATTACAGAAATAAATGCATACAACAATAACACCAAGAAAGGCTTTGTCATGTTGGGTTCCTGTAACACTGTTTACTAAATGAAGTCAAACTCAACACTTTGACCCATAAACTGCATATAGTTCTTAATTGTTCGTCTTTTTCAAAGTTTTTCAGGAAGAACAATGTTTTAGTTTGCTCACACTGTTTAGTTAATGAAGCATTTGTTGGAGTAGTTGATGCTTTGCTGAGGAACTCACTTGGGGTGATGTTACTGCTCACGGCTGAGGGGCAACAAGAAAGAGGTCATGTTTTGAAGTTCCTCTGTTTACGACTCAATTGTCTCACATTAACATGTTTTCCTCATACAAAAAAACTGCATAATCATTAAGGGTAGACCCAGAGGACATGTATAGAGCACAATGGTGTCAATTGATGCCTGTAGCAGACCACATGTTGACAGTCACAATACAGCTTCATCAGTTGGGAAGTAATGTATACGAGTTCTTCCCAAAGTACCGGATATGAAATTGGTGTGCACATTATAATTCTTTCTTTTCACCTTTTGTCTGAAAACCACAGTATACCGTTATCTAATGCAATCAACAATGTGTTTTGCATGTCGTTTTAAATGTACATTGTGGGGAGCTTTCAGAGTGCCTCGTTTGCTTCATTGAAACGTGACAAAGCAGTCGCTGTTCTTCCATCCACTCAACAAGCCTCACAAGAAGAATAGAAACAAGCCCAGGAGTTCAGAATGAAACCTGACTCAAGTAAAGTAAAGTAAGGAAGTCAAGACTGAACAATCACCAAGTTTCAGGACTTTAGAAGTGCCAAGGCTGCCTTTGAGTTGGTACTTCTCAAAGTGCTCTCCTATGCGTGCTACTATGTGGAGTAGATAGTAGACTGCCAGGGATCAAGCTACTTACCATAATGTGTATTGAGTCGAATAGAAAAGGATACAGAAGTCAGGTGAGGACAGTTATTTTATAGGGCATAGCAAGTCTTTAACCTTAAACATGGCTGTAGAGCTTTGGGAAGCCCAAGTACTCCGAGCGCTAGCCATTGGGGAGACATGCACCACCAACAAATACATTTGATGAGTGTTATTTATTTAAAAAAATGAAGTGCATTGAAGCACATCATTTGTATCTCAACATGTTATAGTCAATACTTTCAAACACTATTCTTTAAACGATGAGTGACAGCAAGGTCTTGGTTCCCTTTAAAAAAAAAATATATATATAAATTATTCAACAAAGGGTAGCATGATAATGGTATTAGTGAATGTTCCATCGTTAACCAAAGATGCAAATACTGAATTAAAAAAAGTTTCTCCAATCTAGTAAGATATAAAGCTCCAAATATTCCAATGAGAAAAAAAAAAAGGTAACAAGTTAATTTTCAATAAACTTTATTTTGTCCCATTTCCCCCCCAAATATGTTACATACAAAAGGTGATCGGAATTGAACATTTCCTTGCGTCAAGACCATAACATTTACACAATAAATAACAAACATGTATAAATAAAAAAAATAAATAAACAGGACATTATGTGCCAAAAAATAAAGACTCTTCTGAATTGGCAGATGGCTTTCACAATGTTGGGTTTTTGAAAACACATGTACGTAATACTTGCATTCCAGGTCACAGTTTTTAGGATACAACTCTGGGTTGAGAAAGCAATGTAAACCAAGAGGATTACAGTACAACAGAGTACAATGTTTTTTCAATAGATATTACTGGGATATATACTTATGATACCAGTTGTTCTAAAAGCTTATACCAGGTAGTGAGTGTAGTGCTAATGGACTTACTTTTAAATGTTGCTTAAAGTATAAAAGTAAATGCCACCTGTAAAACCCATCTCTCAAATCGTGTTTGTATCCAGCCTGACATTCACAAAGGGTTGTTATTGCACTATACAGACATCCCTCAGAAAGGCACTTTTATCCCCCCTCCCCACCCTCATTTTCCAACCAGCAGTTTTGTTTACCAGCACATGTGTGGCACACAGACCTTCACCTTCTGTACTGTGAATTTAAAAATGACTCATAAAAACGAGAAAGAAAAGGCCTTTTGGTATCTTGTTAAAAACAAGTGGGATTAAAATGTTTCGCTATCAAGATGAAGTTACTAAAAGAAGAAATAAGAGATGTGTTGTCCAAAATGGTGTTGTTCCCAAAGCCCCTTTAGTATTGCGTGTACCACATCAGTGACATTTCTTTCTAACAACTATAACAAAAAGATAAAGTGATGTTGGATGCATCACCACCATCAAATAAAGCCAGGAATGTTACTTGTGCATGTGAGGTCAAGATGGTAGTGTGATCCTAGTTGGCTCTACGTTTCCTTTTTCTAAAACAAGAAAACATAATGAATGTGTGCACCATGGTCCGAACGGCCAGAAACCACCAGAGGGTAGGAGGCTCGCTCTTCCCAATCAAACAACAGTTCTTCCCAAAGCGTCTTTCAGTGCTTAACAGCGCAAGTGACCTTGCTGCTAAAATACGTTTAGAAAACGGAGCCTAAAAGAATTCCAGCTGCAATATTGTCCTTGTGCCATTGCAAGTTAAGACCAGTTTAGTGTTAAGATACCTTTGAGAAACCATGCCTGGATTATCTTCAATCAGGGGAAGCTGAAATCTGCAGGGTTGATTGTTGGCTTTGAAAGATCCAGCCAAGAAGCAATGGTTGTGAGTGAGGGTAGGTAATTGGGAGTTTGAATGTTAATTTAGGAATCTGCCTGTAAGGGATCCATCATATCAGGCCAGGTAGGAGTCTCTTATTTTAGGCATCAATACCTTCCCGGTGGACAGCACAAACCCTCGAGGCAGCTGCTGCATTGGGCAACCTCCTGACTGCTTGATAATGATCAAGGTCAAACAATTCGAAAAATCAGCTGCCTAAACACCAGTTCAGAAAAGAATATATGCTCAAATCCTCCGAGTAGTCTTCCTTCCATCAACTAAACAGGCGTCAGCTCGTCCTGACATTGAGAAATTAAGTCAACCAGTCAGGCTGCCTAAAAGCGAGGTGTTAGCCAGTCAGATCACCTCTAAGGCTCTGCCAGTTAGGCAGCCTGGGAGCCAATGAGCAGCGGTCTCAGGCATCGGCGTGGTGTTGGAGCAGCTGGACCACGTATCGCAGGCGGTGTCTCAGCTCTGTGGTGCAGCCCATCTCATTCAGCATGCTGAGGAGGTACGTGTACGAGATGCGCTCCCGGCTGATGTAGGTGAGCAGGTAGGCGTCATCTGAGGACTTGCACAGGATGATCTTGGTATGGTCAGCATAGAAATTAACCTGGAAGGATTCAAGAACAGAGCATGAATGTAAGAACAAGAAATCCATAGTCAAATATAGTTGTTACCAAATGCTATTCTGGGTATAAGAAAAATCTAAGACTCAAAAGAATAAATAATTAATTTATAGAATTAAATGAGCTTTTTCAAACCTGTAGAGTGCCATTGTTGAAGAGCATGACAAGAGCATGGTCCGTCTTCACCCACTGGAGCAGGAAAGGAGGGCAACCCGATACTTGATCGTCACAATGCAGATCACCACCCTGAAGAAGGCATACAATGATTAGATCAGAGGATAGAGGGAAACCATTGTCTCATTTTAAGTCATTCATTACACAAAGGCTATCCAAAAAGTAATTGAGTATTTGTGGCTGAACTCTTTTGGCTAAAATTAACCACTTTGCTCATACCTCCATAAGGTTCTGCTCCATGTAGTTGGCCATGAGCTCTACAATTTGTTTCTGGTTGCGAAGCTGCTCAGGTAGCGCAGTAGTGGGGAAAGTGAAGTGTTTGTTGTTGGGCAAGCAGTAGTGAACTGTCCTGGTTACAAAAGTGAAAGAAAATAAAGAATAAGTTAAGAGACAATTCGAAAATTAAAAAGTCGATTTGAAATGATGAGGATGAGAAAACTGGTGTAGTTTGAACCAATATTGGAACAATCTGTTAAGTGGTTCTGAGCACACTAATGTTTCCATAAGACGAAGTAAATACTGTAGCTCTAAAAAGGTACTTACTTGCGTTGGTCACAAAGACTGAGGCGAGTTCCCTCATTGAAGAGCACTCCGATGCTTTGGTTCGAGAGCTGGTAGCCAAAACCATACTTATTTGAGTAGTCGACCCATTTTGTCACCCACAGGAAGGACTGGGGCCGGGACAAACAGGGTGGGTTCCTAGTGGCTGGAGAGATAAGAAATAAAGAGATTTAGGGACTATGGGAAAACAAAATGATGGCATATTAAAACCAATAGGACATTTTATGTGAAAGTCACCATTTAAAACGTTTTTTATGCCACAAATGTAACAAAGATTGTATCTTAAAAAGTGCGATTCAGATTTGCTGAAATGGCTGAGGCAAGGTAAATATATGGTTGATTAAACTGGATGATTTTGCACGATTTCCAATTAAAGCAACCAAAAGTAAGATGGTTACGCATTTTTTCTGATGTGCCGTTATTATGCTCTGAATCTCCGATGCTACTCAGACCTTACACGTATCGTCTTGTGTTTAGACATGTTGATCTGACTTGCCAAACAGTGATACAATTATGCTGTTGGCCAAAAGTGCTTTACATTTGTATAGCTCAGTGTGTTGTGCTCTCTTACCTGCAGGCATGGTAGCAAGGCAGCTGTTGAGAACGTTCAAGGCCGATTCAGAAACAGATGCTGGAGTCGGGATGTCTTCACATGCTGGAGAGAAAACGGTGTTAAAAAAAAATGTTGTTGACATGGATGAGAATTTTTATTTTTTACAAAAAGCAATCAAAAAGGCAACAAAGAAAAGCATTGCCGCCTACGTTCAGTGCTGCTGGCCGTTGTGCCCTTGAAGGAGTTAGAGAGTGACTTCCTGGATTCCTCCTCAGCAGGAGTGGGTTCCCGAGGCACGGGGCTGACCACGTGACCAATGGGACAAGGCACCTGAGGAGCAACAAAAGAGAGACATGTTCACTAATTTGTAAGGGAAAACAAAACTGATAGTAAGAACAGAAGGAAATAATGACACCTTGAATAACCACATGAGTTTTGTTAATACCTGAAACGCACGCTTAGCATTTGTGGGTCAATCGGCCAGAGATGTTACTTATGTCTATATTCTGCTACAGCTATACTGTTGTTGCTTCACAGGTTTTATATGTGCTAATGTTATGCATCTTGCTATCACACAGGGGTTAAACTACTTTAATGCCAGTTACCATAGGTGCTTTGAAAACATGCTGCAGCTTTTTCCTTTGTAATGTCAGGTTATCACAGAGGTGATTTTATGCTAATTGGTTTGTAAGCCTGTGCGCATTTAAAAAAAAGTAAATTACTTTTGACAACTACTTTGTGTGATCAGCGAATGCCTCCTGACTAACCTGGTTACTCCGCACATGCTCATTATCAAGCTGACAAAGAAACATTCACACCCAAGAGAAAACTCTGAGTTCCTATTGGGCTCTATAGAATAGCAACTAGACCAGCCTGAAAAGAGATTGGCCAACTGAGCTTCCTACTGCTGAGTCTTTTTTATAATGAATGCACAGCCTGTTCTAGGATTAATATCGTGTAGTAGAAAGAAAAAAGGGAAGAATGGATTTGACTATTTATCAAGTATGCAGTAACAGTTTCAGAAATTACAAACAAAAGCTGCCGTCGAAAAGTGTCATTTGAAGGACTTCAGGGAAAGAAAAATAAATAAACAAAGCATTAAAGCCAGAAAAGCAAATGTCCATATCCTTTCAACAACAACGACTGATTTCTAAATAAAAGCATAATTCACTGCATAAACAATATGGCTGCCCTATATTCAGTCGGTCTAAGCTTTTCCTGTTTTCCGCCACACAATTAACATTTCCATTGCTGTGCCATTTAAAAAAGATAGCTCAACTGCTCAAATAAGCATGCTGCAAATATGTTACGCTTGCTTCAAAACACTGAATGCAAAGCAATTATCAGACATAAGAGGTGCCATGGAATATTTATTTACTACATCAAGTTCCTGAAAGTAACTTTAAAAAAAAATACAAAAAAGCCAACCTTTGCAGATATAGGACCAAACAAAATTATATTTACCTCATTGGGTCCCACTGTCTTGTAGCTGATCTGCCTGTTGATGGAACATTTCACAATGCCAGACACCAGCTTGGAAATGTCTTTGTCATCTTTTTCCTCCAATGGAATCTTCTCCACTGCAAAAAATAAATATCATTGTAGACAAACATCTTAAATACAGGAGCGATGCCTACGGTAGTTCTAACATGCTTGAAGGACATTAAATACAATCCAGTAATTCAAGCCATTTCAAACATCAGTTCCCTTGAGAGTATCAAGACGACAGGTATTACAAAATGTTTTAACCATTCTGCTATTGTATCTGTAACTCCACTGCTGTGCTGCTGCTGCTTACCTTTTGCCTTTTTCTTGCTAAAGAAGCTCTTCGCCATCTTAGTGAAGAATTTCTTGGCAGGGCTGGGTGGGTGGAGCTCTGGCACCATCACACAGCTGCTTGGGGGAAGTTTATCAGGGGTGAAACCCTAGAGGAGGAAAAAGGGCAGAGAGGATAAGGAGGCTGGAGGAACAAAGTGGTGATACGTCAAGCACCAACACGCGATATTCTGTTCTTGTTACAAGCACCATTGTCTCCACTCCCAAAAAAGCATTATGATCTTAATCAAATAGAAAAACATGTGACCATAAACGGATGAATGCATCCAGTCCAGTTATTGTTCTTTAAACAGACTAAATGAGCGTGAATCTTTACGTACTTTGGTGAAAAATTCGTGGTTGAGGATTTGATCCAGTGCGAGTCTGTCGCTGGGGTTTTTCTGCAGGATGCCTGAGATGAGTTTCTGTGCAGCGGGGGAAAGCGAGGAGGGCAGGTTGTACCGAACGTCTTTTATACATTTGTAGGTCTCCTTCAAGTCAAGTGTCTCAAAGGGTGGGTTGCCGCACATCAGTGTGTACCTGAAGGTGATAACGCGAGGAAACCATTGGTCAACTCAAGATCATTCAGACCAATAAACATTCTTAGTGATTAGATAGAATGTCTTCATTCTCACACTGACTAAGATGAAACAAAAATGTTATGTAGCACATGACAGGAGCATATAACTTACATGACGCATCCGAGGGACCAAACATCGGACTCTGTGCCGTGGCCCTGTCTGTTGAGCACCTCAGGGGCCAAGTAGTTGGGAGTCCCACAGATTGTTCTGAGGAAAAACAAGTACACGACAGACGTTAAATGATGCATCAAACTACTTTCTCTTCTGAAGATGCATCATGCATACAATGAAATGGTGGTTGCCACTCATTCTTCTGGCATTCCACAGGAAGGTGTCAAACTGGTATTGAAACTCTGCTCTAAGCGCTATATTCAACTGTCACCTGGAAAGCGGTTTAGTTGGGGACTTACTGGAGGGGGCGGGGGGATAGTGGGAGGAGGAAGCTGACAATGGTTTGTGGTTAATGTGCACTATTCAAGCGCAAAAAAGATTTCTAAGAATGTAATGTTATCTTTGGGTTATATTTATGTACGTGAACCACGCATGACATTTAAATGAGTTCAACTTCATAAATCTAAACTAAAATGTGAAATAAATCCCCAAAGCCATGTCGAATTTTGAAATATCTCTCATTTGAGCCTTAAAAAATACGCAACTCTTTAAAATAGTAGCTAGCAGTTAAATTCATACTTTTTCCTCTGCTCGGCTGTCTCCAGTTTAGCAGCGAGACCAAAATCTCCCAGCCGCAGCTCCATGTTCTCGTTGACAAAGAAGTTGCCTGAAAAAAGACAAAAACATTTGTCAAGTCAGCATTCCAGAGATACCATGTGGCTGCCCAAAGTCACAGCAGATTCCTGGGATGCTTGCTGTGTGCGTACATCGCTTTTTCATATGTTCACATACCTAGTTTGAGATCTCTGTGTAGGATCCCTCTGCTGTGGAGGTACTTGAGGCCAGATATGATCTGTCTGAGGTAATATCGCACTTCTGGCTCCGTGAGCGTGTGTCTTGCCTTCCAAATGTGTGCTAGAGACTGCAGAGACAGAGCAATGAAGGACATGTCAACCATGGGACTGGGACTGTACAACACTGCTGCATAAACACCACACAGTCGCAGGATAATGATTAAGATTAGGATGATTGTGCTTTGTATACTTTAACCCAAGTTACATAAATACAATCTATTGTGTCACTGAGCAATAATAAAGAAAAAACACATGCAGGCTGCGCACACTGTTGTAGAAATGTTTGAAGTCTTACCTTCCGACTGCAGAGCTCCAAGAATATGTAGATGTTATCTTGGTCTTCAAAATGATGGGAGAATTTCACCACATGTTTGTGCGACAGGGTTTTGTGGAGCTCGATCTCATTCGTGATCTGTTAAAAAGGTGACATCAGTCAGTCTGTGAGCTCAAAGCAATTCAGATATTAAATGCAGGTAATGATTACTTAGGCCTCTATGAATACTGAGACATAAACAAGCCGAGGCACACCTTGTCCCTTTGGTGTGGTTTGGAAACCCTGCTCTGTGGAATCACCTTCACGGCATACATTTTGTTGCTGGAGAGATCGGTCATCTCATAGCATCGAGCAAAGCCACCCTTGGGGGAGACAACAAAAAAAGATGATCAGTTGAGAAAAGCAGCAGGTTAAAAACCTGCACTGGCCACAAATAACCTGCCTCAATGGCGATCAATAACTGTACAGCAATCAAAAGGATTAAGCTAATGCTTGGTTGGGGGGGTCTAATGAATTACAAAGAAAACAACAAAGACAGGTTTATATGTATACACATGCACGATTTTGTAATCAAGATAATTAATGCATCTTTCGTTGCCTTGGATGTTCTCATATGCCTCCAAAAACCGACATTCAGCCTTGATTTGTTAACTGCTGTTTATCAACGCATTTTTCTAGATGCAACCAAGACTACATGCTTGAGGACGTGAAGGCTGGGGCAGACAGAGCTGCTGCATTCATTAACTGTGAAATTGACGGAGACGTTTCCAGCTCTGCGGCAGGAGGCAGCGGAGGAACACAGATTTGGCTGGATGCCCGACACAGCGTATCGATGACGAGCAACATGTTGATACAGGAGCTCCATTCATACATGGAACATATGTCTCAAATCATTAAAGATGCGATGGTATTGTGAGAGGAGAGATGCCTAGTCAGGCAGGCACATCATTGGGTTGACAGTCGCCTGAGATGTCATTCAAATGTGCGGATTCTGGCGTATAATTATTGGCTTTTATAGAATGTGTTGCCAATCATGTGTGCGCACATGAGCGGCACACCTTGCGCCCGATTCATTCAGCAAAGATTCGCACAGCAGGGAGAGATTGGCCTAATCCACCGCGAGGTAATTTAGTATTCCCGCATTAGTGTCTCACTTGAAGATTATTAATAATGAAGACAGATACCGTATCGACCTTTAATAGCGATTCTCATAACAATTCTAGAACAATGTTTCGCCTCGGGTAAAACGCCTCTAAACATATCTGTGGTGAAGCGAGACATACACATGAAACAGTTCAATCTTCGTACCTTTCCCAAAAGCTTCCCTTTACTGTATGATCTTCCCGTTTTGGAGTCTGTCACCACCTGAGCCAGCTCCGGTTTGGTTTGTTCGGGTTTATTCCTGCTGGCTTTCACCGGGGCAGAGGATTGTTGGGGTCCACGCTCCGGAGCAGGCTTAAACAAATCAGCATTCATGGCGTGGCACGAAATACGCTGGGCCGCGGTGAAACAACCGGTATCCATTTCACACGGTGGCGTAAATAATAAGTTTGTATTAAGTTCCCTTTCGATCTTTTTATCGGTAGTTGGTCTGGTCTGGTCTGGTGCGTAAAGTATCGTCCACCTCGTCCAACTGTATCCATCTGGTGTCTCTGGGCACGGCGCTCTGAGTTTATATAGGCGAGCAGCGACGTCACTGAGAGGGGCGGAGCGAGCTGCTGCACTGGTGGAGAAAGTCCAGACGGTTTGCTCAGACACAATCTCAATAAAAAAACAAAAACATGATCCGGTATGTAAGAAAAATATGAATGAAAAAGCTTATTTGAAAGTTTAATGAATGTTGGTGATCATGTGTCAGTGACGCCGCGCGTAAAGACAATGACACGCTGTAACCCGAGCAGGGGTTCTCTATACCAGGTTTAATCTGAAACTCAGTTTACTGAATGGTTGCCTATACAGTGTGATGATGCACATGTGACCCATCTAAGGGTATTTTATTCTTATTACTTTTAAAAAAATTAATCTTCGGTGATATCTGAACTTTGAAATGCCATATCATTACATTAGATTTGTGTTGTGCAATTAATAGTTTATCAAGCTTGGTAATTGTTATGGCTTTATTACTAAAACTATTATCTATGACATAATGAGATTTCTGCGCCATAAAATGAATTTTGATTGATGACTTCCAGTTCACAACATCCGCTCATGCATCTCTGGGACATTACAATGTCATGTTGCAAATTGGTTAGCATACTAGCCATATACTACCATGGAAATACTACAACAGCTGATGTAAGTACTCCCACAGGTCCAAAATATCTGTGACTCACAAATGATCGTCAAAAAAATACTGTCATGAGCCTTTATTTAATCAAGGGAAACTCCAGGAAGAGAAAATACGTGGTTTTCTGCCAAAAAATGCAGAATCATAGAAAATATAAAAAAGTAATTTCTACATTGGCTGCGTTTTTGTGTGTGTATAATCCCAGAGGAAACTCATGCGAACTAGTGATCGCAGCTGCCACCTGGTGGACGAAACGTGCAGATTGCTGGCTCATGCACTGCAACATTTTATATGTATATAAAGAATTTTAAACTAAATGTAGTCACTACTCTACATCCTGTGACTGTCTATAGAGACAGGACAACTCATGTTCCAGTTAATGCTCTACTCTACTGCATTACAAGCAAACCAAGTTAACATCACCAGGACGGAGCTGCCATCCATGGAGGACCTTTACTCCCAGCGGCTCAGGAAGAAATCCCTCAGGATTATAAAAGACCCCCATCGTCACCCCAGCCACAAACTGTTCAGTCTGCTGCCGTCTGGCAGGCGTTACCGCAGCATCCGGACAAAAACAACCAGATTCAGACAGCTTCATCCCGCAGGCAATAAGACTGTTAAACAACTGAACTGCTGAAACAATTTCATAACATTCATCTGCTACTTAGTAATTATTTATCTATTATCTAATATATCATTCCAATAATTTATAGACTCGTATTGCACTATTCCACTTTTTTTTTAAACTATTTTTCTTTTTGTATTACTTTTAAAATAGTATATTTTAATATTGTCTGCTTATCTGTATTATTGTGTTGCATTGTTGGAGAAGCCTGTGACCTACGATTTTCAACGACATAATTACTCTGTAGCTATGTTAGTTTGACAATAAAGAACCTTGAACATTTGTTCTGATTCAGATTCTGGAACATTGCTTGTCCTATCATGTTCTTTAAAAAAATAAAGGGTTTAAGATTATGTTTTATGAGTCATTGTCTTAAACTAAAATCACCTTGTCTGTGAGCAGGAAGGCCTCTGTGAAGGAATATCTCAATGACTACACAAAAATGTAACCATTCAGCCAAGACGGATCACATGCAGTTTTTATGCAATCTTATGTCAAATAAAACAGATTAAAATATTATGAGCTCAAAAACTAGAAGAAAAAGCGGACGCAAAGTAGACCCAGTTCCAAGATCTGTATTTGTGAGAACATTTTTGAACAACCTGAGGGCGAGCAACAACACGTGAAGCCAACACGTGAAGCCAAAGTAAAATCAAAGTAACCAATACAAACATTTCAGACATTCACAAACACTGGAAAGAAATAGGAAACTCCAATAGTGCTTCTGTAAATAGGTTTAAAGTAGCTATCAGTCCAACACCATGAAAATGCAACAGTAACATTAATGAATGAAAATAGAATGTGTTTTAGAGCATTTTATTATGCAACAGGAATGGGTAAAATTTACATTAAGACGCCAAACACAGACCTATGCATTTATGTTTCCTATTACACTAGATTGATGTGTAAGCAGTACTGTCCTTGCCGGTTTCATTTGAAATATTTATGGAATGACAACAAATGAAATGTGCATATGAAGAAGACATTGAAAGAGGTCGAAGGAGCCATCTTGTTGTGTTCATTAAAGGAATATCAGCATGACTTTAGCAAATGTAGGCTACACTTTTAAATATCAGCTCAGTTTAGCTGCACAGGAACAACATTAATTTCTCACATGTTTTATTTACCATGGTCCAATGAAAATTGAGAAGTACTAACACTATATTAATCTAAAGAAAAACAACTTAATTGTGGTCCTTCAACACAAACAAATCTGTTTTCATTTGTTTGACTATCAGGCGATTGGTGGACTGATTTTAAAAGCCAGGCTGAAAATGTGACAATCCAGAGCTTGGACATTATTCCCAAACCCTATGTATGAGCTGTACACTTTTAGTTTTTGTTGAAATATAATTGACTTCACTCCATAAAATGTAATATTCAAGTCATGTCAGGTGCATCCCTGGCAGCTCTCACTTGGTCCTGCTGTGGAAACGCATTGAATCATTTCAGAAGTCCATCATGTCTTCTCCGCCTCCTCCTCCTCTAACTTTCTTCTCTTGACTCTCTGACCAGGCTTTGTTGATGGTTCTCTTCATTTCATCATCTCCATCTGAGTAAATCTTCTTCAGCATAGTCATCAGGCCATCGCTGGGGTCTGCATTCGCTTCAACATTGGGTTTACTGTAGGGGGACATTAGTATAACAGTTGTTAAGTGTTAATCAGAATAGCAGGAGTTTCCATCATGTAGCCTGCACCCATGCTACATTGTATACAGTGACACCTGGCTGAGAGATGTGGTACTGCACTGCAGAGGTGTATGAGATTATGTCATTTCTTACACTGCTTTTGCCAATATGTCCTTAGCTATTCACAACACATTGCAACAGGAATTAGAAGTGTCATCATATACACATGTCATCATATATATTGTACAATATCTTTCACCTATTAACTAATTGGAAGCATGCAGTGGCCTCATGTCACCTAATTTGTGCAAATCACTTGAACTAAAAGTAACCAATTTCCATTTCTCTTTTAACTTACTCTTTGTCTTTTGTCTGCTTTTCCGCCTTCGTTAGGCACTCCCAATTCTGTGTTGTTTGCTTCTTGCACATGAGCAGCAGCATGTCTGTTTTTATCTGTTGAACGGGGAAAAGAGGGTTAAAGTAATTTCAAAAAATATTTTGCTATTCTATTTTCCCCCAGAGAAGTAAACGGGTGCAAGTACACGCTGAGCCTCAATTCAGCAGTTGTCAGGAAAAGGGACTACTATGTTTCTTTGATTTTGCTGAATCTGTAAAAAACATTTAAGGCGAGACACGGCAGGCAAAAACATAGTTTTTCAAGTACTGGTCAATTTTGAGATTTTGTGCTATTTTGATTCTATAACATGTTTTCTTTCAGGCTTTTGGAAGGAAAACGTACAAAATACACATTTAAGTGTTTATTTGACTATAGTTTGTCTATTTGCATCTGTAGATTTCTCCCAAATTCATCAAAAGTTAGCATTCTAACGTAACATAAAGTACCGCGACCGCTGTGTGCACCATGTCAACAGAGATATCGTTGGAAAGCTGTGTCTCTCCTGCACAATCTCATCAGATCCAAATATGGTCATTTCCTTTGTATCAGCAACCAATCGTGAAAGCACAAAGGGGTCTTAAACCAAGAAACGAAATCTCATTGGCTGGTGTCAATATCTGACAACGTGATTCGTTCAGATGCGTCACGTGGTGTGCTAAAACACTTCCTGGTTAGCTTTCCGCTAGAAATTGAAATCTCAAAATGGCAAAAGAACGGCGAAAAAAACGTTCACAGAGAAGACGACAACAATTGTCACTTGCCCGAAGCAAGATTATACAAAAAACAAATGACTCTGAACATGAAATACCTTCACGGAGTGCGTCGATGCGCACTCTATCATCCAAAGAACAGGAGGGTTTAGCTAGCGCCTCACTGCAATCTTTAAAGGCGAAAATGGATATTTTAGGGCTGTTGACAGTATTTTCTGATTTATGGAGTGATACAAAGAGATATCCAATATCCCTTCTGTAAAAGCCTTAGATACTAATATGACTACAAAATAAAACAAGAATTTTGAACCAGGCTTTATCCAAAGTTCAGATTTCGATTCCTGAAATGTGTTAAAATATGTGCATATTTAATAAGATAATGGATAATTTGCATAAGTAAACATACTACTTCAGAAAACTTGTAATACAAACAACAATTGCCTTATTGTAAGTAATTAACTGGAGACATTTCTAGCTGATACCTTTAAGTTAAAAATGTTTACCCTATTCACCTGGGGTGTCTCGTCTTATCTATTGTACTTTGCCCAAAGAAACAAACAAAAAAATCTATGTAGTAAATAAGTACGTTTTAATTCTACTTTCTGCTTTATAGTGGACACACACTGTTTATGTAGCTCAAGCAAACACAAAAGGGAAACATCTTATTTTTCCTATTTCTCATTTAGAAAAAAAACAGTGTCGAAACAAGTTGTAGTGCGATTGTATATAAAGTAGGGCTGCTCAATTAATCGTATTTTAATCGCGATTAGGATTATGGCTTGCAACGATTACGAAAACAACGTAATCGAAACAAAACGATTATTTTTTGGCTTTTCAGTTGAATTATACTTAAAGTTCAGGGTAATCAACTGTTAAAAACATACTGTTCACATTTTTTTTATCAAAGTCAATGAATAATCGCATTTAATAATCGCAATTACAATTATTGACCCAAATAATCGAGATTATGATTTTTGCCATAATTGAGCAGCCCTAATGTAAAGCGTCTTTGAGCATTAGGAAAGGTGCTATACAAATCCTATATATTATAGGGCTGTCAAGTTAACGCGTTAATAACGCAAACAATTTTTTACGCCACTAATTATTTTAACGCATGTGTATTTTTTTCCCTCGGCCGCCCGTAGTTTCAGAGCGCATCGAGTTTAAAATACCATCTACAAGCTGATACTGACAGCCCCACTCCTGCCGCCCGCTTGTGGCAGACCACACTTCCACGCTCACCGGCAGGCACCGACTGGCCATCGGGAGGACCGGGAGGGTGTGTGTATGTGTGGTCCGAGCGAGCGACCTTACGTGCATTGTTGTTGTTAGCATCTGGTGCTAGCTAGCTGCGCTAACGGATATAAGGAGCTGTTTAAATGAAAACAGAGCGCTCTATCCACACAACTGCACCGAGCACTTGACTTTATGCAGGCAGTGGGACATTGTACGAAAAGTCAGCACACTCAGCACTGATAGTGCAACATGATTGCAGCGTCGAGGCAGCTCCCGTTCGAGCATATGCCTTGAGTTGCACATAGCTCCAACGACACACACACACACACACACACACACACACACACACACACACACACACACACACACACACACACACACACACACACACACACACACACACACACACACACACACACACACACACACACACACACACACACACACACACACACAGATAAGAGTATTAAAAACCTGCCTCTAAGGTACATTTAGAACAGAAAAAAAATGTGCGATTAATCGCGATTAAATATTTTAATCGACTGACAGCCCTAATTATTATTGGAACTCTATTATACATACTCTATTCCTCTAATTAATGAATATAGGCTTTATTCACCTTTTTGTAGCTGTCCTTCTCATTGATTGGACATAACATGTTGTGCATTGCCATCTGATGGTTTTTCCCATCGAGATCCTTTACCAACACCGAAAATGACCTGCAAAATAAAAGGTGGGGAAATGAAATTCATTGTATGTTGTATTAGTGTGTAGTATGTTGTATGCATTAGAATGTATGGTTGGCATATGATGTATACTGTATAATACATTGGCCCTTCACTGTACCTTTCTGTAAAGCTGACCTCTACATTCTCTGGTGGGATTTTGTGCAAATCCTTCATTGTAAGGTAGATTTTGACAAATTTGTCTGACTGGTCCCATGCTGTATAAAAGAGGCAAAAGAGGAAACAATTAAACGTTTGCACTTTCTCACAAATGAGTGGTTCTTACTAAAAGGCACCGTACCATAGTTGGTGATCTTGACTGTGTACGCTGCTTTGGAGGCAGCAGTTGGGTCTGCCTCTCTTTTGTCTTGTTTCTCCTTCTGTTGTCTTTTCACTGCAAGCTCCTTCTCCACCTTCTTCTGCTCCTGCTGTAGCAGCTCCTGCACTCTCTTCCTCTCCGCCTTCTCCAGGAGCGACCCCAGCTCCACCAAATCCGCCTCCAACTGGTTGATCTGTATTGGGGAAATAATTAGACCACTGATTCATATCTCATAAAAATATATATATATTTTAGATGTGTCGAAGAATATTTCTCCATGGATTTATCAATTTGTCACGTCATATCTTAAATGAAAAATATATGCTTCAAAGAGGTTGTACAAATGATCCACTGTATATAGAATAAATAAGGTGTTTTTTCTCCCTGGATCTATGACACTGTATCAGCAAAAAACACATTTGTTGATGTTGTAAATTCGTGTTTCTGCCCGAATATTAGATATAGCAAATCATCCGGATACTGGTAATGTAAAATTGGATACTCAAGCGCCATTCACAATAGCACATCTCATAGTAAATGTGTTATTTTACAAAATGGGCTGATTGTAAGAGCGAGTGCTCTAACACTACACATGAAGAATATAACTTTTATACCGGTAGTCATGATAGGCATCCTAACCAAGTAATGATTTGATCAGATAGCGTAGGTAGAATGTTCTGGTAACAATACTCCAGTCAAAGATAGCCTCCTGCTAGCTAGCTGGCTAACTTTCTGAAACATGCCGCCCGTCAGGACAAAGTCATGTTATTATAATTGCAAGTAACATGACACATTTGTGCAAGTTATTGTTAAAATGTATAAATTGCTTAACAACAGATAAAAGGCGAAACGACTTTACCGGGTCGCAGTAGTTTGCTTACTAGTTCCTACATAAAATAACGCTAGCTAACGTAGCATTGTATTTTACGGCAGTTATAGCTTATCCCAGGAATCTCAGTTAGAAAATGACACACACACACTCTTTGTTTTCCTTGTCGGTGCATACAAAACTGATTAAAACATGCCGTTCACCTGTTCAGTAAGATCCATTTAGGCTTTATCAGTTATGCTAGCTAAATTGAAAGTGTCCTCTTCCAGCCTGCAGTGCTCTCCTTCTTCTTCGTCTTTTGGTAGGCAGCCTTTACACGCTGCTGCCACCTACTGGACCGGAGTGTTGGCATTCATAACATGTACAATTTCAAAGGTCCCCTATTATATTGTTTTTCATTACTTTAATAGGTCTCAGTTATATACAAAATATGTATCTGAAGTGTTTGGCTCCAAATACCAAACAGATCGTGCATTGACAGGTTTTTATATAAATGGATCAGCACAAAAAGTGAGCGAATTTTTTTTTCTTTAAACTTTCAGAATCTCTTTACACAGAGGGGACCCATGTTTATGTATAGGACAGGAAATAAGTGGATTTTGAATAATAGGTGAACTTTAATGAGTGTCACCAAATGCTCTTCAAAGTAATGACATGGCTATACTTCTTTTTATGCCTCAGATTGATGCAAAGTCTTCAATTTAATTCCATGTATCAACTACTTTGCATCAACACCTTTATACTATTGAACTCATACACAATTGTACAGTTTGATTTATCATATTTAAAGGTTGTGGCTCAATGCAATATCATTGGAATTTTGAAATGTAATATCAAACAGTCTTGTCCAAGGGGAAGATAATTATAGTGTTCCCCATAACACATGGCTACTTATACTCCTTCAATACAAACAAAGACACATGTGAAAAAGGTTATTAATGTACAATAATATTTATTCATCAGTTATTTTTCAAGTTACAAGAACAGTTACCTCTTTGGAGGGTTTCATTTTAACTCTTTAAAATATGTTGTCGTTTTTTCTTATTCAGAAGAGCCATTAGAAAGAAAACCAATTCCCTGATAGGGGAACAACTAATCAGAGAAAAGGAAGATATTTAGGACAGCCTCTGCATTTACAAAGATTGGAAATGTGCTCTAGTCATCTGAGTTGATTCACTTTATAGCTTAACAACTTCAAGGCTTTGATCAATACCTCCAAAGAGTCCAAACACTAAAAGGTCAAATCACATTTGTGTTGAATGCTAAGGTCCTGCTCTCCTGACAATAAACAATAAAACAGCTTGATCCAATTTGACTGTAGTGTCCAAAGGATCCCCAGTCACCACCTAGCCCTCAGAATCCCAGACATCTGGTTGTGGTCAGCTAAGTGACGGAAGACGATTCGACTCAGTCGCCACCTCCGTTTCACTCCCCGAGGTCTGGAAGTCATCACACATCGGTTGCGTATTCTGACAGGGCAGCTGTCCCTAGGTAATGCTGCAATTTCTTTATCTGCCACTTCCTGCAACCATTTTTAAAAAAAAGTTTAGTAATTCAATGTGCATTTAAAAAAATCTTCACTAATGATCATAAAATATTTGATTATGAGGAACTGATAGAAAGTTACAGTTTAACTATATATTTCTTTGTACCTGGAGTTCTTTTGGTAGGATGGTGTTCTTCCTCAATGCATTGATCCGCAGCCTCTCATCAGCAAAGTCAAATGCCATCTGTCTTCTCTTGACGTCCCTCAGCATCCTCCAGTTAACATAGTAACCCCTCACCTGCTCCACTGTCCCCCAGCAGCTCCTCAGGGCCTACACAGTGTTACAGAAGATGTTATTAGCAGTTATGTTATGCCTTTGGGTAGCACAGACAGAGATAATGGCCCAAACTGAGTTTCTTTGAAGATCCAAGTCTTAAGGTACAGGCTGTTACATACATTTTAGTTTTGCAAAGATTGAAAACCCTAGATGATGTCTTAAAGGTGGGGTATGTAATCTTGGAGAAACCAGCGCGAGTGCGCTAGAATTTGAAAGTAACAACCGGAAAAAATCTGCCTCTTCCTTCAGACTTCCTTACAGAGCCCCTCCTCCAACACACTAGGGGTGTAACGGTACACGTACCCGTACCGAAATGATTCGGTACGGGCCCTTCGGTTCGGTACACGCGTGTACCGAACGAATATAACGTTAAACGTAAAAAATTGAGAACGTGAACAACTTCTTGGAAGTAATCTCAGGTGCTGCGTCGCAGCATTCAGAGTAATTTCCTCACATTGGGCTCATCGCGTCATAGAGCGAGCAAGTCATTTTATTGGATGAGAGGGCATGCTATGAGAGCTGGTCAGAGGGATGCGTTCAAATTTAGTCAGTCATTTGAGGAACTGTCGAAAATTAATGGCGAACGCAGATAAAGTTGAGCTCGAAAATCCTCCAGCATCATTGAAGTCTCCGGTTTGGGAAAATGTTGGTTTCGCAGTTACATACAAGGATGACGGACAAAGACAGGTGGACCAAACCAAAGCTGTTTGTCGGCATTGTTCAACTAAAATTGGTTACGCGGCCGGCAATACATCACACTTGCACACTCTTGAAAAGGCATCACCCGAACGTGAATATCACCGGTACCAAAAGAAAAAAGACTGAAGTGCAAACCCAACTCCCACTAGCATTTAAGCCTCCACCACTCGCAAAAAGTTCAGACCGAACCAAAGCTAATACAAACGCCAAATATCCTTATGTTGCCATGTTAGCAAAGCGCTACCTGGCTGCATCTGCTACCTCTGTCTCCACAGCAGGAGACATTGCTAGTGCCAGCAGATCTGCCCTTTCAGCAGCCATGTGGAAAAGTTCATTTTTCTTTAAACAACATGAAAATACAATGACAAGCAAGTCATAATGTCAAGCTGGCTGCTTAGGTACTTGTACAGTACAGTTCAAATACAGATAATTTCAGTTCATCGAAATGCTGCACCTTAATGTTTATTTTATTATATTTTGTATTTATTTGAGTGAATATTCACAGTTTAATAATAATTAAAAACCCAAAACTAATAGTTTATGTTTTGTGAGTACTTGTACAGTAAAGTTCAAATACAGATTATTTCAGTTCATCGAAATGCTGCACCTTAATGTTTATTTTATTATATTTTGTATTTATTTGAGTGAATACATTATTCAGAGTTTAATAATAATAAAAATATATATATATATGTTTTGTGAAAAAAAATTCTGCTGTACCGAAAACGTACCGAACCGAGACCAAAAAACCGAGGTACGTACCGAACCGACATTTTTGTGAACCGTTACACCCCTACAACACACACAAACGCACACATGACCAATGAGGGCACGAGATAAGTTTGTGCACAGATGGAAGGCTGACAGGCAGGTAGGCCATCCAGTTATTTTAGCAGGGCCGGCTAAAATGATTGGTCGTGCTTTTTACAGTACTACGGCTTCCACAGATGAAATTTCATAGGATTTTGGAAAAATAGCTCGAAATAAGGTCTGTCGAAAACGAACCCGTTTGATAAATGCACGTTTTGTTCAGCCAGATAATCTCCACATGTCTACCCTACTTTTATCATTTTCGAATCATAAATCTAATCGTGATCTGTGATCTGTCTCTTAAATTTGTGTCAACCACAGACCTTATTTCCAGCTGTTTTCCAAAATCCTATGGAGAAATCCCATTGACTCTGAGCTGAGGGAACCGGTAGTGGTACAATGTTAACTCACTTCCGGGTTTTAGGACTCGTCACTGCACCACTCTATAGTCTAGATTTATTTACATAGAGATACAATGAGGGCAGCCCCACCGTCTCACACAAATCCATAATATATTTAAAGGTTGGCCATTTGGATTCCTCTGAACTGTTATGTGTTACAGACATTATAAAGAGCCAGCATGGGCTCAGGGACTCACACAATATCACCTTGTCCCTAATCCTTGTTGCAGCATAAATCCGTTCTTTATGTTGCCATCTAGCCAGTGTGCGAAAAAGTACACGTCCCACCGTCCGGGACGTGTTATTTACAATATCGGACAAGTAGATCTTTCAATTGACTTGTCCGGCGGACAAGTGACGTTTTTCGCCCCGATTTATTGACAAATTATTGATAAATTCAGTTTACAAAAGGCAGAACTCATTCGCAAATTGTCCGTGTCCGCCATTGTTCATTTAGAAATGTTAGTTTCGGTTCTGCAAATCGATTCATAAGGAAATGCATCTCGCCGCTTTCTGTACAGTTAGACGGGGGCGGGGCGGAGCGGATGGGAAGTGTAGCACAGTGGCAGGGTTGGGAAGCAAAACTCGGAACAATAACAATTGTCCGGTCCCGGGATTAATAAGAGTTGTGAGGACAGGAGGCGAGGCCGAGCCCCGCGGACTGCAGCTCTCTCTCTCTATGCTCCGTGTCAGCTGATCGCTGCACGGTGCAGCTCAGCATCTCTCTCTCTCTCTCTACACACAGCGGATCCGCTGCCCGTTTAACAGCCTCATCTTTGTCAAACTTTCTATGTTCTTTCTCTAACACGTAATGGAGGTTATTAAGCGTTTTAGCTCCTGTGTTGTTAATATTAACCACCATTTCCTTTATGAAGTGAAGCAGCCTCCCTGTCTGTGTCCTCGCGCTGTCCTCACATCCCTGGACCCCCAGACTCGGAGGAGCACAGGGATGTCATGTCAGTATTGTTTATGAAGCAGGGTATAGAAAGTACATTATTGAAATGCTATTTATACTATTTATTTACTTTTACAAACAGTGAGTAGCTGGGCAGCTATTGCAGGACATGTGTAAGCGTGCAAGCTCTTTTAGTTGTAGAAAAGCGCTAGGACTATAAGCTATATAGGCTATATATATATATATATATATATATATAAAAAAAAAAATAACTTTATTTGTATAGCACCTTTCATACAGGGGATTGCAGTTCAAAGTGCTTTACATCAGTAAAAAATAAGACATAAAATCAGTGTAAAACAAGCAGCAAGAGCAAAGCATCAAGTGGGATCAAATAATTAAAAATAAAAACATGGGGAATAAAACATAGAGAAATAGTGCAATGTCAATCACAGAGAATAGTGCAGTATAATAGAGTAAAATCAGTAAAATGCTTTGGTAAAGAGATAGGTTTTAAGCTGGTGACCTCTAATAGACCTGCATCTGATGATCGCAGTGTTCTGGCAGGTGTGTAGTTCATCAGAGAGTCAGCCATGTAGCTGGGTCCTTGTCCATTTAGAGCTTTGTATGTGAGGAGAAGCCCCTTCAAATCAATTCTAAAAGATACAGGAAGCCAGTGTAGAGTAGCTAAGACAGGACTAACGTGTTCCCTCCTTTTGGTATTCGTTAGTAGTCTAGCTGCAGAGTTTTGAATGAGCTGGAGTCTTCCAATAGCTTTCTTGGGGAGACCAGTGAATAGTGCATTGCAGTAGTCTAGTCGGCTAGATATAAAAGCATGAATGAGCTTCTCTGCATCATTTTGATGTATGAATGGTCTTACCTTCGCTATGTTTCTGAGCTTTGTTTAAATGGGCGTTGAAGTTCAAATCTGAGTCCAGGATGACACTGAGACTTGTCACCTCCGGTTTAATCCAAGTGGTTAAACTTCCTAGATTATTTGTTAGCATCTCTCTTTTTGAGATAATAATAATGTATTATTATTATTATTATTAGGCCTATGTGTTGGAGATGTGTGGTTGGACTCTGTCTCACAGGCAGGTTGCAGTGTAACATCAGAGGACACTGGGCCAATTGTACATTCTCAAACTGCACCGCTTAGAACTAACTAAACAATGCAGAGATTATTTTTATATAAATTGTATTCAATAACTGTAAGAAATTCAACAGTATGAAGTGATTTGTAAATAGGAATACAGATTTGACTTAATGTTTTCATAAATATATTTTTCTCCCAGTTTGTCATGGGACTTATTTTTACCCTCTCAAAAGAACCGGAATCGAGAACCGAAAATAACCGGAATCGAAAAGCAGAACCGGAATCGTTAAAATCCAAACGATACCCAACCCTATGTGTGATGCAGTAACATCTTACCGCTCACTTACGTTAGCGGTGTTGTAAAAACCGTGGGAAAATGTAAAATACGATGACGAAGAAGATTCCAGTGGCCCCAATTTTTGTCCATTTTGGACAAGTGAAAAATGTATTCGGACAAGTAAATTGCCAAACTCACTTGTCCATGGACAAGTACTCAATAAAAACTTTTTCTCACACTGCTAGCTATCAAATATTACCAATATTGACGTAGACAAGATGCCAGCCAGACAGTTGCAATATATATATATATATATATATAATATAACCTTATCAAATAAAACGAAAAACAAGCAAAACTGATTAGCTTACGGATCATATTATAATGGCAATTTGATAACTATGTTCAATCAACCAACTTTTTGAATGGGGGGGGGGGGGGGGTCGTCTCATTATAAATAGAACAAGTTATAGTCCTCTACTAGTGCTTTACATTTCATTGGGAAAATACGTGTTTGTTTGTCTATTTCAGGGGTGGGGAACCTCCGGCCACCATTTGGTGTGGCCCTCGAGGTAATTTATAAACACACGCAAAAAAGAAAACATTTTAAGTAATCTAGACCGCAAAATAATTAAACAAGTGAGTGCCTGTTTTTCCTGGCCAAGGTCAGGGTCCTTGAACACAACACAAGCCTAACGTGTCATCACGTGGTATATGTCTCGTCTGACAGGAGTGTAGTTCGGGGAGCACCAGAACGCAGCTCCGCTCCGGCACTTCCAAAAATTGCAGTACCCATAGGGAGCCGCACACATGATGCCGTTTTTGCGTGGCTGTGTCTTAGTTGTAAGCCCAGTGGCGATCTGTCATACTGATCATATAGTCAATAACTTTGTTGTTATTAGCATCTGGTTAGCTAGATATGCTAACGAATATAAGAAGCTTTTTCTACAACCTGTGAGGTAAAGGCACATCTTTATATGATCATTATAGCTATAAAAAAATAAGAGAATAAAGTAAACGGGTATAAAATACTAGATGACAGTAAAAAAAGTTGTTATTAATAAACAAGAATACAGTTTGAAAGGGGAGAGATTTGTAAAATATCCATGAAGAAAAAGAAAATCTGCTTACAGTTATGTTTTATATGGGTGTTGAGAGATGTATCCATAGATCTAATGTTGCTCTCAAAGTGCACCAGATTGATGCTTTTAACTTCAACATTTAAAAACAAATCTTCCAGGGGGAGCATGCCCCCGGACCCCCCTAGAGAAGGTTAGGTCCCCCCCACTTAAATCATCTTTACATGGATAGGAAACTAAATACATTTGCACACATCTTGTGTCCATATCTTTCTGTTTTGGTGGTCATGCCACAACCGTGCATGCGCGAGTCATGGTAAGATATCTGGATTAAGAGGTTGCTTTTTCTTTGCACAACATGAAAGAAAGGTGAAATGAGTGGGCTGTGATTTTAGTATTTTTAAGCAGAGGTCAATAATTTGTACGGCCCTCGGAGGATGTTGAAAACATTGAAATGGCCCTTGAGAGGAAAAAGGTTCCCCACCCCTTGTCTATTTGTTACACACTTCTATTAAGGACCCTTTACAAAAGCAAGATTGCTTTTGATCATTGAAAAACATGAACTATATCGTAGCCTCTGATTTACCTTAATTCTTGGCGTATTCCAACCCGACTCGAGTGCTTATAACTACAAACATGTTTCCCCCTCAGGGATGTCCCTATGCACTAGACTCCTTTTTGAAAGTTTCTAAATGGTTGGATAAAATGTGCTTTAGTCGTTCACCTTCATCGACAGACTGACATATGCGTGTGTCGTATAACAAGGATATCAACACACCGTTAGCTTCAAACATGATTAAACATCTATTTCACGAGTTTTGTTTGTGGCAAGAAAATAAAAGCGTTACCTTTAACCCGAATCAATCAAACAATTATCTTGCTTTGAGATATTACGTAGTTATTTAGAAACCCTATACAAGTCGTGTGTCCTGTAACAGTCCAACTAGCCACAAAGCTATCGTCAGAGAGCTAGCAGATACTACTGAAAAGCTGCTTTCGCCACCTTTCTGTCATACATTGGAGATGCAGTCTTATAGACTACTGTTATACCACAACATACAGCATTATAAAAATGAAGTTACCTGCTTTGGGGCGCAGACTGAGGAATAAAGGGCATTTAACCCTAAACATGCTATCCTGTGGGCTGCCATATTGGATGATTTTGCTCTGCAAAACCACCGAAGGAGGATGATTACACACTGACAATATCGCCACCTATTGATCAGGAGTGTGCAATAACACATGGAAACCTGATGGAAACACATCCATGAGTTTTGTGGATAAATCTCTTATCCACCTTTACCATAAACTTTGCAAACAGCTTATGATTTTTAACTGATATGTGGGTCACGAATGATTTTGATGATGATTTACAGCACCTGTCTTGTCTGGTTTATTATGGATAGAATCAGGGCAGTTTCTTCCTATTGGCGGGCTCTGGGCGGACTATGCGGGGGCATAGGGCCCCCGCGGCCACTAGGGGGCCCCCAAGCTGAAAGTATTTTTTATTCATCCGAAAAACCAAAAAAGTTTAATTCATACACACAAAGATGAACAAAATTAGTAGAAGCTTAGTAGAAGCGGGAGGGCTGAAGCATAGCTTGTGGAAAGTAGCCCTCCCGTGCAGCATCCTAATACAGCAGCATTATTGCGTCAAAAACGTATAGAAATGAAGGAGTACAAAGAAATAAAGAAAACAGGAGAAAAAATTAAATAAAAGTTAGGGCAGGAAAACAATAAAAGCATATATATATATATATATATATATATATATATATATACGAAAACTAGATATAGGGTCAGTTTCTGCACATGTCAATAGCAGTTTCAACTATCTTTTTTTGGAAATTAAAATACTATATATAAATATATACATAGGTACACATGTACTTGGCTAATGAATAATAATAATAATATATGCATAATTGCATATAAACATTGTGAACACTTATTTTCAAGTGACTTTTGTTACATTCATATGTTCACGCTGTGGTTTGGAACTGCTTTTGAATGTTATTAGGCATTTTCTTATGGAAAATGTTGTGCATAATCAGTACTGTTTTAAGCTGTACTATCTCAACACATTTTAATAGATTGAGTTTTTTTAAATATGGGAGTTGTGTGTTCATATTTACCAACACCACAGACTATTCGTAATACTTTTTTTTGGGATGTTATTATTTTTTGTAGATTTGTTGAGTACGTGTTTCCCCATATTTCAGAGCAGTAGTAAAGGTAAGGGAGAAATAGACTGTTATAAAGAGTATATTTTCTTCAAGAATGTTCTTAGTATGATACAAAATACCTATTGTTTTTGACAGTTTAGTCTGTACATAATTTATATGGTGCTTCCAATTGAGTTTTTCGTCAACAAGCAGTCCTAAAAATGTACATGCACCAACTTTTTCTATCTCTGTATTGCAAATCCGTATAATGTAGTATATGGATTTATATAATATTTCTACTCTCAGACTTTGTATTGAATAACATGTAATTTGTTTTGGCCACATTAAGGGATAATTTATTAACTGCAAACCAGTGACATAGTATTTTTAATTCTGCATTCACAATTTTAACAAGATCGCCAAGATTATGATGGGAGCTGAGAAGTCAAAGTTCAGGTTCAGCCTCAATATATTTGGGGAGAATTAAAATGAGCCATCTTTATTTGTAGACAGCCAAGCCCCCTCCTGTGTTCGCAGTGGCGTTTTTATATGTACAAAAGTGGTGGGGCACAAAAAACGTAGATGTCTATATATAAGCTTCTGCAGCGAGGTTCATGGCTGGTGAGGCACTGGCACTTCAGGTTTACAAATATTATATTTTGACCTAAATCAAAATATAATATTATTTTCAAAAGCTTTTTTTGTCTGATGCTTCGATTAATTTTAAACAGACAGTTCAACAAAAGGATACCCAAAAAATGTAATTTTGTCATTTAAATATTGAATTGTTCTTTCTTAGTAAGATCCCATTTTCAATAAAATTGTGGTCTTACCTTGACTTGAAGATGAAGTCCATTTGCCTATTTTTCTGGACTAAAATCTCTATTACTTTTTTGTAAAAGTCCTCCTTATCTTCTTGTAGTTTCAAAAGTCTATCATAAATCTAATCGATAGATTTATGATTAGAAGATTATAAAAGTAGGGTAGACATGTGGATATTATCCGGCTGAACAAAACGTGCATTTATCTAACAGGTACATTTCCCACAGATCTTATTTTGAGCTATTTTCTAAAATCCCATGGAGAAATATCATTGCTTTTTTGTCGAGGGAAGCCATGCGCAGTTTTAGGACGCGTCTCTCTCCTCCTCTTCACACACCACACTTTTCGCGGCACACATACTTACAGCCAATCAGCTCTGAATTATGTGAGATGACGTATGGTGGGGATGGCAGCTCTATGCCCCTATGGTCATTATTTTTTTGCCACACACATTAAATAGGACAATACTCTGAGCATGCGCAGTGTAGTTTGTACAGTCACCGTTCACTTAGAGTCTTAGACAGTCAGAGGGAGGGGCAGGATCAGGTTTTGTCCCACATAAACAGCTCAATAGGCACACACTGTAGACACTAATTAGAAGAACACAGACTAAAACAGCAATGTACAGACGAATCAGATGATCAAACATGATCTTAAAATATATTTTATATATTTTGTTATTTATTTTTTGCATTTTTTTGTAATCATTATTTGTAATACTTTCTGCTGACATTAGGTGGGGATGTGCCACCAGTCGCCACAGTGTGTTCGGTGAAGCATTATATGCTTACAAATCCAATGTAGGATATAAACACGACTAAACTGCAATGATAGCAAAACTGTGGCTTGGGTTTTTGGGGTAATAAAGTCCAAATCATCATTGGCTGACAGCCAATGAGTGACGTCTGAGGAAGATGAAAAATTTAAATTAAACATTGTTGAGAAAATGCTGCATCTCTTGCATTTATTGACATAGAGGAGCCTTATTGTTTACCTTTTTAATATAATTTTTTGTAATTTTCAATTGCTTGGTTTTCGTGAAATTAGCCTATTTTCCTTAAAATAAAGTGTAACAGATTGATGCATCTCCACAGACCATCTTAAAGGCTTCGGAATCCCCCCCCAGGTGGCATTTCATTCAGAATGTTGCTCAAGCTCCTAAGCTGCACACAAGTGCAAGTCCTATTTTTAAGAAAGAGACTAATAGTTAAAAATAAAAGTGCTGTCAAAGTAATTTGCGTATTCCTGCTGTATTTAGAAAATAATTACTTTTGACTTGTGAATTCCAATATGCATTTAAGATATAGGCTAATGGATAACCGTGACGGTACATATTTCTCTTGCTAGTTGTAACTACAAGTTGTTTTCTTGAAAGTTGATTGCAAAAATAGATTTGAAAACAAGAGTTATGCATACTTTAGTTCAACAGCTTCTCCCTTTTGTCAATCCAAGGATGGAACTGGTTTTTGTTGGACCTTTTTTTAGTACTACACCAACAGGTGGCAGTGTTGTTCTTTGAATTTAAGCTCTTTCTCTCTCACCAAACTCATGCTCATTTCATTTCATTTCAAACCTTTATTTAACCAGATTGGTCCCATTGAGATCATAGATCTCTTTTTCAAGGGAGACCTGCAGCATATAGGTTCCACATGAAACGCAAAACAATAAAGGACATTATACATTATGCTAAATCTAAACCTTATGTCTGACTCAAATCCTATTCTTCAATCTTCTGAAACCCAGGCACATCCTTTCTCCCCTGACACCAGTAACAATTACACTCTTGTACCTTGTGGAAGTACATCATATAAAACAGTGCACTTTGGCCTTTTTTAACATTTGTTACTGTCCTAAAACGTTTTTATAGAAAATAAATGTAACAATCGCTGCCGATTTCATTAAAGTTTTGTTAAACAATCCCAATTATTTTAGAGCCTTAAGCGGATGCGTTCTTGGATAAATATTAACACATGACTAAGTGCAGGCACTGCTTCCTCTATAAAGATCAACATTTTGAAGCAGGCTGGAAAATCTTACAGTCTTGAATTAATTTAAAATGACGGTAGACAACCAATCTAGTTTAAATAACAGATTATGGTATTTAAAGAAACGGCAATTAAATATATGGCATCATAACAACCCCACAACCATTATAATAACACTTTTTTAAAGTGTCTTTGTTGTTGCATGAACTAATTTGGGGTAAAAATATTCAACCGTCCTTTAATTTTGGAATAGTAAGCACCAAATCATTTCAAATCACTGTAATTGTACAATGACATATGTGTCAAGTAAGAAAAACAAAGTACTTTTTTCAGTTTTTTAGATCTGGAAAACGCAGCATTGTCATTTGACAGCAGCAGTATATCATAGTTAGACTTCTTTTTCGCCCTCAGTTTGTTTTGGATTATATTTTAAACCCCAGAGGTATCTTTTCCAAGATCACCAAGAAGGCAAAATCATTCCTTATGTAATATACTTTATTTAACTCTCATAGCATAGAGATGTCAAGGCTTGAAAGGATCTCAAAAGTGACCTTCTACTTTTACATATATTGTAAAATGTATGATAAAAGGTTCTGCCAGCAAGAGCAAAGCTTGATGTTGGCTGCTGAAACACCTTTATGCTGGAAGAGTTTAAACATTGTTTTATCAGACCCTATAAACAACACACATTAAGTAAACAATTAGACTCTTTGCAATTAAATGAATTTGATTGTTAAGTGCCACCAAGGCTTCTTTGAACAAGGTATATTGTCAATATGAACAGCTCCACAGCCTGTTTGACAGTGTAATGCAACGGTTCTCAAATTGCCATAGGGGGACCTCAGTAGACCTTGAGGGAATCAGTCATTTTCACTCTATCCATACGTTACACAATACGAGAGAGTAAGACTGCATCTTTTGTAATAAATCCCCCGAAAGCAAAAGCCCTATCCTTAGAAGGGACCCTGGCACAAAATAAAAAAAAAAGTTCTAATTTATGTTAGTTAAGTGGCTCTTGATGTGAACGAGTTTGGGAAACATTGGCTTACTGTTGCTTATCAAATGTATTAATAATGGCTATCAGAAACATTAGAGCAATTTTGTGTAGCTCTGAGTGCTTTGTGTTGAAGTGCCAATAGAGAAGTATTGAAATAAACAAGTGGGTAATACAAGTGACAGCAGAATAACAATGCAGTCTCTTGTCAGCTGGCATCAGAGGAGCAATTCAATATAATGGTCACAAATAGACAGGTGCCTCAACAGCAGTGCAGTCACACACCTGGCGGGAGATCAAGACCTCAGGCTGGATCAGAGCAAAGACTTGAGAGATTTGGGGACAAAGCCATGCAATATAAAACTGATGTGTTTCTAAGATAGGTGACACAGCACACAAGTGGCATCTTCCATAAAGATGACAGCAGTGCAGTGAGCATTGTCGAAATGAGACTATTGCATTGGGTGCACTTTAGTATTGAAGCACCGTGAAGAATTTAAAATAGCACGAAATGAAAGACATGAAGCACTAGGAAATCATATGGTGTAATAATGTGTATAGCTTGAATTTCATTATTATTTTTTAAAATGTGCACAAATACAAAACAACAACAAAGTACGAAAAAGTCACATGTTGCCACAAAGGATATAAGCAATTGAATTATTATTTTTTATTCACAGGTCAAATACATGTTTTAAATATCTTTAATGCAAGCAGTAATGTCAGCTTTGTTCTTGTATATAAGTGTTTGGTGGGGGTTCACATTTTTCGTCAGAAAGGTTAAATACATAAAATTAAAATGTCTTTCCTTTTATGGCCCAACAATTGCTTGTAGTTTTATTTTGCCTCATGGAAATGAACATTTCCTATATCTATGCGTGTGTTGGAGAGCGTTTGACTCATGATTTGTATTTGCCGTGGGGAGATGGCATATTTTTTTGTATCGCTGATGTCTATTTTTTTGTATATGCTAAGATATTCAGGCAAAAACACATAATATCAACAGAAAGAAGTCTAAACTCCAGGGTAGACCTGACCCTGTCACCTCTGATCAGGATGACATCCTTATAGAAATGATTCACTTTGTAAACATGCTGCTGTGTTTCTGAGTGTGTGGGCTTTCCCAATTTAACTCAACTGTCTTAAACAAGATCTTCCTGTGAGCATAAATCATGCCCACATTACGAGACTGTACCAGTCAGGAGCAAAACAGTAGTGGAATATATATTTGTAAAACTTAACAAAGCTTAACTTTGGCTCTTGGGGGGTTGGTGGTGATCTCACTTTAGACTGCTCAAGGCGTCACATCGCAGCATGTAATACGATGTTGCTTCACATTTTTGAATCCGTTTTGAGTGCAGTCATCTCCAGCTGCCAAAACAAAATGCTCCTTTTATTTATATCATGAAGGTTGGCACAGAAAACAGAGGATTCACGCTTCTTTGAAACACTTTGTATTACCTAATCTTTGCTGTATAGACTGGCGTAGATTTGGTTATTGAATATAAGAATATCCTAGTCAGAATTTCAAGACAAGCAAATGTTTGTACATTTTACACATTTATAGCTTTTTAATCTTCTGGTTGGGTAAATGTAATTCAATTTGTTATAGTTTAAAGTGTGAACTTCTAACCTATTGACAGATATACTTAAATACTGTAAGCAAATTCGTCCAGTGTTTAATCAACCTAAACAAAATAGTTTATTATTTTTCTCCCAAAATATCTTGCTTTAGTGCAGTGGTTTCCTATTTTCATCTACATATTACACATAACAGTCACTTAATGTCAAGAAAGTGTTATGTCTTGACAGACCAGTCTATACAAATGTGGTGAAGTGATTATAGTCCATTTGAAATATTCCACTCTTTCTATGAAAGCATAATCAAATGCACACAGTATAGGGCAAAGAGGAAAAACGTAACCGTGAGACATTTCCTGTTCTTCTCTCACCGGGTAAAATAAATAACTCTCGCTCTCCTAGAGATGTTGTAAAACTTCACATGCGGAGCCAGAGTTTCTAGCCTTCAACTGAACCATTGTTTTATTCCGGAAGTCTCTGACAAACTTATTTTTGCCAAATGAATGTTAAGTGTTTAAAGGTGAATTAATAAATCAAGGACAAAGCAAACCATTCAGACTGGATTTTTAAACATGGAAAACTCTTTCAGTCAGGCAACTAAGTAAGTGTGCCTACGGAGAAAATAGGGGAGAAAAATGTATATTTTGTCTCCCAACACACTATTGAAACAAATAGTTATATCTGCACTTCTCTGTAACATTCAAACCTTTGTTTTTAATTTAATCTGATCTTTGTTTCATCAGATTTATTATTAAGACTGCATATTACTGAAACAACATTATTTGGGTATCCAGTGCATATACACATTAACATTAGGTGTCAGGGACTGAATCAGCAGTCTAACGATGCCTTCACTGACACGGCTGCATGATAACTCCTTCTTCCCTTAGTAATCAGTGTCCATTTGAAGCAGATACAGCTCATTTAGTCGGAGGCCATGACCTGACTGACTCAGAGGTCTCTACTTTCCAGACCTCAGGAATGTCTAGCCTTCCCTGAGGAGAGAGAGAAAGAAAGGGAAAGGGAAAGCTCGGTCAAATGTATGGCATGCATACAAGCAGGTAAATGTACTCGCATCCTTAAAGACTTAGTGAACACAAACATTTTAAGGCCATGAATCACACACAAACATAGAACTTTCACTGTATTTGAAAAAACCCTCTTTAATGCAGGTTTATACAAATGCAAACTTTCAAAGATAAGACAGGGTCTTTCCTCGAAACAGAATTGTTACCTGATGTATAATAGTTACAGATAAAATAACATTAGCAGATTTTATACCAATTGAATGTGAATACTGTAGGGAAATTCATAATATCATAATTAATTGTGATTAAAGTTACTAATATGTATTAGTTAATGATATTATTTTTAAATGCATCTTGTTAAAAGTACATATTCAAGGCACAAAACTAAAGTGTGATTTACAGAAAACCCAGATTTCCTGTCTTCCCAGATCCCAATAAAGAAACAATTTAATACTTTTTGTGACTTTTTATAGGTTTTGTATATAGTTAAAACATATTGTTTTATTTGGTTTGGTTCATTGTGCCCATCAAAAACAATTATGCATAATAACATAATAATAATGTATTAAAATATTAACAATACATTCAGTATTGATGAACAGTATGGGCATCAGTTTGTTTACGTGATTGTCTCATAGCATATATTTTATCATTGTGTTGTGCTTGTTATTATCGATCACAATATTGTAGACTTGTCTTTCCGGTCGAGTAAAAATAATGAGTACATCTGCAGATATATTTCATTCACATATGCTCTGCTGACAGAAGGATTTATAAAACATACAACTCTTCTGCTTATTTTCAAGAGCTGCTCCAATATTTCTCTCAATAATATCCTTGTGACATAACCTCATAAGAGAAAAACATTAGCTGGTTTTTGTTTTTCCCATTTCTGTTTTCCCACTTTCAGAGGATATAACAATACTTTTGTAAAGGCGAAAACGGTCTTCTCTTGAATTTATGGTTTGGTGTTGATGTCATTGAGGCCAAGAAGAAGAAGAGAAGCTTCTTAAGATGCTGAGATCAGAATTCAGATGAATCTCAGTTTATTTGGAGGGTAGAGAAAAAGAGAACAACTCAGAGAGGGGGTGGTGTACATCTGACATCTGGGATTATACTTAGTTAAAGGACCACCAATGCTTTAGGAAGTGTAGGCTCAACCTTTGAAAACAAATCTTTCTTGACCCAAGGGAATCAGGCAAAGGGTAACTCCTGGTGCAGACATTCACATGATCTCACTTCTTCCATGTTTGTGTTGAAAATCGTATGAAAACAGGAAGGATACAAGTTATTTAGAGTTTCCTATGAAAGTACAAAATTACATGAATAGTGTGTTACTTGTCATCGTCAATCTGCCTGTAACTGGGTACCTCAAGTTTCCAAAGCTGACCCTAAAGGTCGTGGCCTATCAGTCAAAGGCTATCCTAACTTCATTTTTTACTGTCAGCTGTAATCAGATATCTTTAACAGAGGTGATTTCTTTGTCACAAATCCAGGAGTTATTGATGATGGTTCATGATACAGGACTTTCATTCTTGTGCAAAGTCTATAGATACTGGTATTGATGGCTTCTTTTTTGCAAGCTCCCCCCCCCCCTTTGTTTCATAACCATTAGTTCCATTACAATCAGCCCCAAGTGTTGAAACACAGCTCTTGTCTCTTTTCTTAAAAATCCCCTTCTTTCACCTCTGTGAAGCAAAAATAAACTGGCGGTGAGACCCTGAGATCAAAAAGCATGAGGGGTGGGGGGTTATGTGGAGGAGCGAGGGGTCAGGTCTCCACACAGCGTCTCCTGACAGGATGCCCCGACCCTGAGGACTGGTGTCCACATCAGTCCGAACAGGAAGCTCTGTAACAGCTGTTGACACCGCCTCATCTGTCAGACCGCTGCTTGACTTGTCTGTTCTCATTAACTCATTTGCTAATGTGCTTTCACTGAATCCATGCTCATGAATAATGACTCATTAATCATCATTCTAACGGGCAGGTTCATCACATTTTATGAATTGTAGCATATATAAATGCCCGATTTAACGCCTCAGGTTTTTACTGCAGGCAGACTTGCAGCTCCCACTTTTTTAAGATTTGATCTAAACCAGATGCGCATGGTACTTTTGACGTCAGGCCTGAAAAAAGACCCCAGCCGTTGTGTCCTATCATTGTTAGATAATTTCTGTTGGTTACCATTGTAAGGGAAACTTCTGTAGCAATGGAGAGTCAGGACTCAGAGAGACACGAGGAGAGTTGGAGCTTTGATGTCAAGCACTGATGGTTTATTTGGAGTTTCGGCTGGAGAGTTGACAAGACAGGTGGTGTGTCACGAGTTGACACAGCGGTTGCCAAACCAATTCTGAAGAACTCTTTCTGCAGCTCGAGGTTTTAACTAGTTCGGAGTGTAATAATCAACATTCTTTATCAGTGAGACTAAAGCAATATGGACCCTGAATCCAACTAGAGCTCTCGTCCATAGGAAAGAATGTGCGCCAGGGAACCTTTGTCCCTGTACAGTAAACTACCTCATGGCGGCTTGTGCTCTGTCATAGACTGGCAACAACAATGCGCCCAAGCTGCTGCTCCTTAAGAGAGATAGCAGCAATACCCAAGGCCGTAGACCTATGCCATGGGAAAGGAGACAGTGATACGAGAAAATTATGAACTGTGTCGAAGCTTGAATACTTAAGCAAATATTTCCCTAACAACCATGCTGTTTAACAAAAGCAAAGCCATATTAAAAATAATCTTTAAATCTGAAAGCCTGATGTTTTGACCTCTCACAGTAGTTGAACAACATTAGCAGATAATTATGATGAAGAGTAACAATTACTGCACATATGTTGACTTTTCTATACTATGTGGTCGAAGAAAAAGCATACAGCTCAAATGTGGTGAACATTAACGATCAGGTAATAATGTATGAACATGTATGTGTGGGTTTTTGTATGTGAGTGCCCACAAGTTTGTTTGATTTGCATAATGTGGTAGGCATCAAAGAGAGTTGAACACACAACAAGAGGTTTGAAAGGAACACATTCACCAAAACTACATATGGCATTAGTTTGTTTTCCCTGAAAGACTTTATCTACACTGTGTCCTCTAATCTGATCTGCTTTCCACCAAAGTCGCACACGTTCAGCTTACACCGGTAACAGATCAAAACAACCTCCAGACATTTCACAAGTGTAAACATGCAGAATGTGACATTGATGGCTGTTCTGGCTCAACTTACTCTGATCTGATATTGTCATTGCCACATAAACAATGACAATATGTGTGATTCCAATTTGTGTAGGTTTAGACATGAAGGGATAAATCGTCTCTTTACCACAATGATAGAAAAATGTCAGCTTTGAGCTGTGCTGTGTTAATCTAGCCTAAAACCCCAAGACAAGCCAGACATGTAGTTAAACTTTAAACATATTTCATGTGTAGATATCTACGGGTGCTATTTGGATCTGTCTGTCAGTTTCCATTTCTAACAGAGCCTTTCAGCGCCCACTTGTGATCAAATCGGCCCTCTCAATCAACAGTTTCCAGATCCGAAGGAAACAGGCAATCAGTGACGTTTCATTTCCCTTACCACAGTTAGCCTGTGGGTGATTAAATATACAGTTCAAAGACTTTTGCTTTTTGTATATTTACTTGAAAAGATACAATGAAGATTCAGGGTTACGTTTCTAAAAGTAGTTGCACATATAGACATGCAGTAGTTATAAATGGACGATGCCATCAAAATGTATACACTAATGTGGCATGGAGCCTCAGACACTTATGACTGGAGGGTCCATCTGATACAGACCAAGTGTTTCAAGTGTATCTCTTTAGGGTGAAGCTATTTTGCTTCAGAAAATGATTACTATTTCATATTCAGTCAAATATGAAGCTGGTTGAGCTTCAGGAAGAGGCCATGTCACAGTAATAATTAAAAATGTCTGCTCTAGGTCAAGAATTATGTGAGTACATAACCTTTTGTAAAACATCAACTTGCCTTCATCATTCTGTTTTGTAATAATTACACAAACAAGATATTGCATAATTTCTTTTTTAACCAGAAGTGAGTTGTATTGAGATTCAAAAGCTCTTTCTTAAGAGTTGCTGGCCTTAGACAATCAACATCACCATGCACATTGTTGCAGACACATAAACAAAATACATTATAATTAAAAATGAAAACAATTAATAAATTACAGAAAATGAACATATCATAAGACATTCATCAACATTCTTCAAAGTCATCAACACAAGGGACAGAACATTGAAAACATCTAGTGCTCTAGTGTTGGCCTTGAAATAATTTCAAATTCCTTAAAATGCATAAAAAATAAACCACTACCTGATTGTTCTGGTAGCTTTGCAAGTGATCAAGACAGACCAGATTAAAACAAGGGCTCAAACTTTTTTTTTTATATATCTCAGTGCTTCATTTTACACAGCATCCAGCATGTGTAAGCATTTCCCATTTGAAAGGCAAGTCAAGGCAAGGCACGTTTATTTATATAGCACCTTTCAACACAAAACAGTTCCAAAAATACATTAAGATCATTAAGAAATACTGCAGCAGAAACACATTTTAAAATAGCATTTAAAAACAGTCATCAAAAAGCGATATAAGAGATATAATATAATATAGATATAATAAAATATAAAAAGAGAATAAATAAACATAAAACAAGCTAATATAGAATAACACACGTAACATGTTCTTGAATACAAGTTACAGTACAGTGTAAGATATGAATAGTTCAATTAAATGCATTAAATAAATTAAAAGCATGTTTAGAAGCACAGACATAAGGGCGGTGGCAACAAGTCTTGATTTGGCCTCAAATGTAGACTTGTGTCTAAAATGAAGAAACTATTTAAACGCTTCAACATGTTTTGTATGAAAGGCCTAAATGAGAGAGAATCATGAATAGAGATACTTGTGTTATGTTCCAGACCCTCTCTCAGAACCCTAAAGAGAGTGACGATAGATTATATAATTACTGAGCTTTAGACATTGTGGTAGGTGGATTTTGTTACAGAACCTTCGGACAGAGCTATGTAGATTAAAAGGTACGTAAAAACGTTCATTCTTTAAGGTAAAGTTCTCTGTGATAACACCCATTCGTCATAAAGCTCTGTTAATTATATATTTGGCTTTACTGCTAATGTATCCAAGTATCATGTTGATTATAGCGGGACGTTTAGCAGCTGAAATTCCTTTTGTAAACAACGCTTGCGAGTTCTCACATGTGGTCATTCTATCTCGAAATATATGAGCATCAGGAGGGCTTCTATTTGTCTTCGCTGGCAGGAAAAACAAGATGATAGCAAAGGGCTGTAGCCGGCGATGAGGAGTGGACGATAAATGAATTCCTTTATTTAGAAAGCATTCAAACTCAAATCCAAAACATGCTGAAGAGCACATTTTGGGGAGGAAGATCGAGGTAATGCTCTTAAGGTCGCTTTTTTGAGTTAGTACTCATTATGATGATTATTTAATAAGACACATGTGAAGGCAAACAGGAATGCACTGGTAAAAGTTAAGACAACAAAATAACTAAGAATATATTGAAATAATTTGAACAAAGTGTTGACCTTTTATCATGAGGTTGTACAATTACAGTAAAGCTTTTAATTTAATTGTACCTACTTATGTTGCTCTCCTCTCACAGTCTCATAGGAAGGAATGTTGTGGAAGATTTTAACATTGCTTTTAAAATGAGCAACACTGTAACTATTGTTTCACAACCACAATGTCTTGCCTACGCTTTGTAGGAAGCTTCCAAGAGCAATGCCCCAAAGACAACCTTGATGATAAGCTGTCTGTGACTTGAATTTACTGAGGTCATAAATTAGCAAATAAATATAAAACACGATGATGAAGTTTCACATAAAACAAAACTCCTACCCAGATAATAATTTTACTTTGTTTTTGAAGCTAGGCTCAAAGTTTAAGGAACATGAGAACAAATGTAAACCACATGACCAGCCTTACTAACCAGATCCCAACCTAATTGAAAAGTAGATGCTAAAGTTGTGTACACCAATATGTTCAACTGTCATCCAGAGATGAAACAAGGGAATTAATCATAACACAGTATTGTTGTTATTGTGCTGCCCAGCAGTCATTTCCCGACAACTACTATAGTTGTGCATTGTAAATCTGTCAGTATCAAATGCCACAAGTTTTGTTTGTTTTTGTAATTTGTTTAATGTGTTCAAATGAAACAAGGCAGCTTTATCCATCACATACGTAAAGAGGCTGCTTATGCAAAGGTGCTTCAAATTTAGGTAAATAAAAGCATCACAGGGGAGAGGAAGCAGATCCACTTTTTCCCCACATAATGATAGTTACAACTTTGCTTAATGAGGATATAAAGGCAGCGATAGACTAGTAAAAAAAGGAAGGATGAGGATGGTTGAAATTACCACTCTGCTTTTCGCTCACAATTGGAGTATACCAGATATAAAGCCGACTTGTTGACCTTTTATCTTGTCATGGTTTGCATTTTAAAAGTGTAAACTTCTTGTCTGGTAGTAAAAGAACAGGAATAACTTGAAGGGGAATTGAAGGTGCGTGGAAACTTCCATTAAGAGTTCAGCGAAACAGAGTACAGACATGCATGACATTAAAGGAAACATAATATAAAATGTACCCCGCTGTGACCTCTGGGGGATTTGTTGCATCTGCTGCTAATATGGGGTAAGTTTCCTAACATGAGCTGAAACCAACACGTTCTTACAATGGGAAACAGTCACATTTCCCTGAAAGTGCATGCATCAATTATTTTCTCATTGTCCCATGAAGTGAAGTAAATGTCATCACTTCCCACGCAGTCATAACAGCAGACCAGTGCATTGCAAGTTAAATGTGACGATTTTAAATTATGTGTGTCCTTGTCTTCACTGAGGATGAGGATTCCAGTGGTTTTGTTAGGATAGATTAAGACATTTGTTAAGTTTGAAAGATCAGTGATAGAAATGGTTGGAGAGTTGGATTGACATAGCATGAAGGATGTCCTTATTTTTACCATTTAATGCAAAGTTACTACTGAGTGCATTACATTGCGGTTGAAGTTGTAACTCCACAGGAAGGATGTTTTTAAAGGTTGTGATTGGTTGGTATTTTTAACCAAACTACAAAGGGCCAAAGTAAAAAGATCTTTAGAAAAATGTTCCTTAAATTAGTTAAAGCACTTGGACGAGATGTCAGCTGAAATTGAGACTTAACTCAGGTTGACAAATTTGCAATTTCAGTGATTGGCTTGTGTGTGTGTGGTTGTGTGTCTGTGTGCGTGCGTGTGCGTGTGCGTGTGCGTGTGTGTGTGTGTGTGTGTGTGTTACTTCATTCCTCTGTGCTGGTTTGGAATCAGTTTGGCTTTTTCAAAATCAGTCCGAGGAAGTAAATGGGTCCACACATGTGAAGCTGATTTCAGATAAGCAACCAACAAACTGCTCTCATATCTACTCCCACACACAAACATGAAGGACACAAGTATTGGCAAAAGACATGCAGACTATGAAACCAACGTACATGAATACCAGACATGCAAACTCTTGGTGGCTACCAGTATAGGTTATATGTGCGTCTAGAAGTACTATGTCACAGAATTTATGAGAAATATTTCAGTTTTTTATTAGTGTACCGCCTGACTCTCATTTTAAGACAAAGCTATTTCTTTAAACTCACTCCAATTTGAGGCTTATGAGTTTTGGGGATATCATATCAGGGTTCCTTTCTTTCACAAAAACTTGAATCCAAATCTGTTTACCCTCCACTCAAATTCAAAGTTAATTAATACATCAGATTCCTCTTTCTTATGAAAAAGGCTTGAGAGATTTGTACTTGTTGAAAATAATCTTTCAAAAAATCACATTGTAATTAAAAACAATGAATGCATAAAAAGAAAAAAAAAGAAATCAAGGCCGCTTTATTACTTTTACTCTGTCGGCATAGTATAATTGAAAGTGTCCTATAGTTTCAAAGCTCTCTGGTCATGGAAATAAGATGGTCAGAAGCTCAGCTGTAGCACCAAATTATGCTGTTGTACATTACATGCACTGATGTTCCAAGGGTACACTTTTACTTTCAGAGGAAGTATTACGTTATGTAATGACTGTGATGACAGTGTCATTATGGAGCAATCAGGGATTTATCCATCTTTGTCCTCAGTCCAAGGAGCAGTTTGCTTCTAAAAACAGTGCAGACACAATGACAGATATTATCTTTCAGGAGTTATGTTGGCTCTCTATAAATATAATACATTTTCCTATAGCTTTTTCTTACTTCTGGGAGTGTTATTGTCAGACAGGCTGTGGCTTCATGGGAATATGTTGTATGTAAAATGTTGTTTTTAGGAATGCAGTGAGTATTCCTTGCGGCTAAGCTACTAGCGGCTAGGCTGATTAGCTTCTCAGTTTGTGAGCTGTAGCTCATTGTGTGAAGTATTCTGTTTATTTAGCTCGTCAGCCAGGCAGTCAATAATAAACTGTTATGTCTGTATTGTCTTTACAGTTTCACCAAGTAAAGAGACTTCAGTAAAACTGACAACTGTGCTGGAGTTTTCTTTCAAACGGTTTAACTCAGCCTGTCCTCCTACAAAAAATTACCATATAGGCCGATTGTTCATGCCCTTATTACGACCCAGAGACACGTTTTAAAGTGTATGTTTTTGCTCTAGTGGTCGTGTAAGAAACAACATGCTCCCGGCCCGTTCATTGCAAACGCTCCAGAGGGACGTTTATTCACAGTAACCCTCTCTGGAAAATCCTAAATTGTGGAATAGTTTGGCCATTAAAATGCTTTTTGATTCGATTTCTGGCGAGAAGTGTATATTGTACTCTTAGAATCCACATCCAGTCGATGTGTAGGATCTATAGTTTGATAGATATTACCGGTGGCTGTTCTAGACCAATTTGACTGGGGGGGGCCAGGCTGGGGCCAGTTATTTTCTGAGGGGGGCACAATAAATGCAGGACGAAAAAGACAAAGACAGTATGAAGTGATTGCGCATAAGAAAACAATGCAATACAGTTATTAGTATTTGTTTCATTACACATTATTATATGCTTACCTTTAACCTTTGTGTGCTGTTTGGGTCTGTGGGACCCGTTTTCAGTGTTTACTAAAAGAAAATGTATGCAATTTAATTATTTTACCCTGCTTTATTTGGGGGTGGACCTCACATACCCTCGGGGGGTCCGGGGGCATGCTCCTCCGGGAAGATTTTTTTTTTTAAATGTTGAAGTTAAATCAATCAAGCTGGTGCACTTTGAGCACAACATGAATTTATGGATACAGCTCTCAACACTCATATGCAAGAGAGCTGTATACTTTTCAATAATCCAAACATCTTTAGAATATGATCACAACCAATAACAAATCATTTAAACTTGTTTATTCTTATCTTACTGTAACAGGCCGGGGCAGATAAAGGGAAAAGTGGTAGTGAAGCAGTCACGACAGAGGCAGTGTTCAAATAAAAAAGAGGCTTTATTGCTGTTCAACAAAAAAATGCCTTTTACGATAGAAAGGCTAACGTAGCCGGGCCGCTAACCGACTTGCCAGCTTACAAACTGTTTCCTCAGTCTGGGAGTCTCCTGCTCCCTCCATGTGCCACACACAACTGAGCAACTCTAGGTGCTTTTGTCTCCCTTGTGGGAGTGATTAGCACCAGGTGTGAGGTCTCCCCACCTGCTCCCAATACTGTTAATTGGCAGCGGGTGGAGCCACCTATTGGGAATGTAGGTGTCTCCCACTACTCTGCCTCTCAGTCCCTTACACACCCCCCCCTTCAGTTCTGGCCGAGGAGAGGTGACCATGGTCCACAGGGCATCTCTACGGGACAGAGCATCATGCTTAGCTCTTTTTTATTTGCCATCCAGATCAGTGGGGCATGATCAGTTACCAGAGTGAAGTGTCGTCCCAAGAGGTAATACCGGAGGCGCTCAAGCACCCATTTTATTGCTAGGCCTTCTTTCTCCACAGTAGCATACCCTTGTTCCCTTGTGTTCAGCTTCCGGCTGATGTACATGACTGGGTGTTCCTCACCGTGAACCTCCTGGGATAGTACTGCTCCTATGCCCACCTCTGACGCATCCGTCTGCACAATCATCCCCCGGCTGAAGTCTGGGGTCACCAACACCGACCGTGCGCAGAGAGCCCTCTTAAGTCCCTCAAAGGCGTGTTCAGCCTCTCCTGTCCACTTGACCATTAGCGGCTGTGAGTCTCTGGTCAGGTCTGTAAGGGGAGAGGCTATTGCGGAGAAGTTTGGGATGAAACGGCAATAGTAGGACGTCAGACCCAAGAAGGTTTTCACCTGTTTCTTTGTTGACGGCCGTGGATCGCCTGAACCTTCCTTTCTTGTGGTCTAACGTTGCCCCGCCCAATGGTGAAGCCCAGATACTCTGCTTCCTCCAGTCCAAGCTTGCATTTTCTTGGATTGGCTGTCAAGCCCGCCCTTCGGAGAGATTCCAGCACTGCTGCAAGCCTTATGAGATGGCTATCCCATGAGTCACTGTGGATCACAACGTCATCCAAATAGGCAGCTGCATACTCACGATGTGGCCTCAGAACCTTGTCCATCAGTCTCTGGAACGTGGCTGGTGCTCCATGAAGCCCGGAGGGAAGCACAGTATATTGGTACAGCCCTGTGGGGGTGGCGAAGGCCGTCTTCTCTCTTGAGGCTGCTTCAAGTGGGACCTGCCAATACCCTTTCGTCAAGTCGAGAGTGCTGATATATCTGGCTTCCCCAAGCCGATCAATCAGCTCATCTATCCTGGGCATAGGATACGCATCAAACTTGGAGATTTCATTCAATTTTCTGAAATCATTACAGAACCTGTTAGTTTTGTCGGGCTTAGGAACCAGAATGACAGGGCTGGTCCACTCACTGTGAGATTCTTCAATCACCCCCATAGCCAGCATTTTCTGCACTTCTTGCTCAATGGCCGCCCGTCTTGCCTCCGGCACCCGGTAGGCCGCATCTTTACCTTTTGGCCAGGCTCTGTGTGGATTTGATGTTCCACCATCGTTGTGCGTCCAGGTCGTAGTGAGAACACGTCCAAAGTCTGCTGAACCAGTTCCTTGGTTTGTTGTAACTGAGCTTTGGACAGCCCTGGACCGTATTCCACTTCGGCCACCTCCTGGTCGGGAGAAGAAGGTGACACAACCGGGGAACCACAACACAGCAGTGCCTCTCGGGCGTACCATTTCTTTAACAGGTTAACATGGTATATTTGGGATGGTTTGCGACGGCCAGGTTGATGTACCTTGTAGTTGACTGGTCCCACCTTCTCTACCACTTCATAGGGACCTTGCCACGATGCCAGGAATCTGTGTTCTGTGGTGGGGACCAGGAGAAGCACTTTATCCCCGGGCAGGAACTCACGCGGTTGGGCACCTCTGTTATACACTTTCCTCTGGGCTTCTTGGGCTTGAGTCATGTGCTCTCTGACCATGGGCCAAACATCTTTCATATGCGTCTGCATCGTCTCTACATGCTCAATCAGGCTCCGATGGGGGCTTGGTTGCTCCTCCCAGGCTTCCTTCGCGATGTCGAGAAGTCCTCTGGGCTGTCGGCCATACAGCAGCTCGAAGGGGGAGAAACCGGTTGAAGCCTGTGGAACTTCCCTGATTGAAAACAGGACATAGGGCAGAAGCTGGTCCCAGTTACGACCATCCTTGTCAACAACCTTCTTTAACATGGATTTCAATGTCTTGTTAAAGCGTTCTACCAATCCGTCTGTCTGAGGATGGTAGACAGATGTACGAAGCTGCTTTACCTTGAATAGCCTGCAGAGATCCTTCATTATCTTGGACATGAAGGGAGTGCCTTGGTCTGTTAGTATCTCTTTAGGAATCCCAACTCGGCTGAATAAGTGAAGCAGCTCCCGTGCAATCACTCTCGTTGTCATGTTCCTCAAGGGAATGGCCTCCGGATACCTGGTTGCATAGTCAAGGATCACAAGAATATACTGATGTCCCCTGGCAGACTTCACCAGCGGTCCCACTAAGTCCATGGCAATGCGAGAAAACGGTACATCGATTATCGGTAGAGGTATTAGGGGATTTTTAAAGTGTGGCTTGGGACTCATCTTTTGACATTCAACACAGGTGCGACAATAATCCTCTATAGCTCTTACCACCCCTGGCCAGTGGAACCGGCTTCCAATCCGCTGCCTTGTCTTCTCAACCCCTAGGTGGGCCCCTAGGACATGGCTGTGAGCCAGATGCAACACTGTGGACACATATTGTTTTGGGACAACCAACAAGTCTCTTCGCTGACCTTCAACCTCTTTGGCATAGTATAACAGATTATTTTTGATGAGGAAATGAGGACATGTAAGCTCACCTACTCCTGGAACAGGTTTTCCCTCTATTTCCGTAACATTGCTGCGTGCATGCAGCAGATTGGGGTCTTCCATCTGGGCGGTCCCGAACTGGCCCTTCAAACTTGGAATCAATGCGACTTCACCCTCCTCCCCTGTGCTTAGGTCTCCAGGGAAAGCAACAAAAGGGTTATCATTTGCCTCGTCTGCACTGGAAGATTGGTTGCCTCTCTGCTCCTCCGGCACAGCACACACAACTTTGGGGAACTGCTGAGGAGACGTACCCGGGGTGGCAATTTGTCCTTTCTCTCGCTTTCCTTTGGCACGCCTGGGATTTTTGAGCCTCCCCTCCTTCTGGTGCCGCAGGCGCTTTTATAGTGGGCAGTCTCGCCCCACCAAGACTGGGACTGGTAGGGAAGGAACCACCCCCACTTTCAGCTCACAGCTGCCTTTAACTGTGGTAAGGTGGATGAGGCAAGTGGGGTATAATTTAGTGTCCCCATGGACACAGGAGACGGCCACAGTCTCTTCAGATGGCAAATGGTCGAGGAGGTGGGGTTAAATGAGGGACACCACACTTCCTGAGTCCACTAGCGCCTCTGCATCTTTTCCATTTACCTTGACTGGTATCATTTGATCCAGGGAGCTTTCCTGTACCCAGCAAGAGTCAAGAAGGTGGCAAGGCCGTGCACCAGATGAGTGGGCGGTCGGCATTAGCTCATCCTTCCCTGGGCAATCCCGGGCAATGTGGCCTATCTCCCCACACTGGTAGCAACGCGGTTGGCCCTCTGGCAGGTAGGACTGTCGTCGCCTTACCTCTTCGGGTTCCCATCGCGGTTCTCGTGCCCGTCTAGTCCGTGATGCTTCCCCACTGGCTTTCCGGCCCCACTCGGTGTCTGGTCGTGTGGACTTAAGTAGGTCCGCTGTGACCATGTGGCTCTCCACTACGTCAACCAACTCATCCAGACTGGCTGGATTCTGCTGGCTTGACATTTTCTTGGTCTCATAGGGCAGAGACCGAATATATTTGTCCATCATTATCCTCTCTAAAACACTCAACTTTTCGGGGTCGCAGGTCAGCCAGGCTCTGGTTACCTGGCCTAGGTCATACATCTGGGCCCTGGCTGACAACTCTGGCTTGTATTTCCAGTCATGGAACCGCTGGGCTCTAGCTGCTAAGCTGTAGCCATACCTCGCCAGGATTTCCCTCTTCAAGACGACGTAGACCTTTGCTTGGTCAGGAGGGAGGTCGAAGTAAGCTTGCTGTGCCGGGCCCAGGAGGAATGGTCCAACCAGATCAGCCCAGGAATCCCTTGGCCAGCCCTCTCTTTCAGCAGTGCGCTCAAAGGCTGTTAAGTAGGCCTCTATCTCATCACTCTCCGTCATTTTGGGGATGAATCGACCTGGGTTAGGCTGTACGGTTGCTTCCCTCTGGGTAGGAGAGGCTGCTGTTAGGCATTTTTTTACCTCCACATGGAGAAGCGCATTCTGTTTCTGCTGCTCCTGTATCATCTGCCGTTGCAGAGTCTGCTGCTCAGTAGAAATACGCACCAACTCCCTTAGTACATCCTCCATCTTGAAACCGAAATACACAAACTGCAACACCACCACTAGAGTCCTTAGGCCTGCATTCTCCACCAGTGTAACAGGCCGGGGCAGATAAAGGGAAAAGTGGTAGTGAAGCAGTCACGACAGAGGCAGTGTTCAAATAAAAAAAAGAGGCTTTATTGCTGTTCAACTAAAAAATACCTTTTACGATAGAAAGGCTAACGTAGCCGGGCCGCTAACCGACTTGCCAGCTTACAAACTGTTTCCTCAGTCTGGGAGTCTCCTGCTCCCTCCATGTGCCACACACAACTGAGCAACTCTAGGTGCTTTTGTCTCCCTTGAGGGAGTGATTAGCACCAGGTGTGAGGTCTCCCCACCTGCTCCCAATACTGTTAATTGGCAGCGGGTGGAGCCACCTATTGGGAATGTAGGTGTCTCCCACTACTCTGCCTCTCAGTCCCTTACATTACCTAGTCTGCATTCTTTATTTTTATTCATGCATATTTTACTAATCACTCCCCTTTTAAACTGTTTTTTTCTTACTGTCCTGTATAGTACACATTGGAATGATTTCTTACTTTATTTTTTACAATTATATTAAATAGATAAAGGTGTGCTCTCTCTAGCTCTCTCTCTGTCTCGCTCGCTCACAGAGGCTGTGTGCTCCTCCGTGGCAATGACGGCTTGCGTTAAAAAAAAATTAAATAAACATATTTGTAAAGCTATTGAGGGCTTGCGAGATACCGGTAGCTCGCGATCGACGTGTTGGAGACCCCTGCTCTAATGGGTCCGACTAGAATGACAAATATCGTTAGTTCTGCCTATTCCGTCAGCCAAGAAATCGTTTAATCATAAACTTTTTTTTTTTTTTTCAGGGGGGCCCAAAGTCAGTGTTAGGGGGGGCACTGCCCCCCCCCCCCCCCCCCTAGAACCGCCCCTGGATATTACGAAGATGATTTGAGGTCTCCAGGAGAATGTGTATGCAGCTTCCATGTAAAGTTAGCGTGGGTGAAAACAGTTTTTCCGGTCTCGAGGTTTTCATAATAAAACCGGATATATACACTGTCAAATGATTACACAGTGATATCTGTATTACTCATATATAAACATCAGTTTATCCTTGTTAATTATACAATATTGATTGGTTTAAATTGTGTACAATGCTTTTGTGTTTTTAACCTTTTTCGGGGGTTTAGACACTACAGTTTCCGAAAACACTACACTACCCATAATCCCCAGCTATCGTTTGGGACTACAACAGCCGCCTTTCTTTACAAACCCTGTGATTAGTCATCAAGCCCTGTGATTGGATGTTGGAGTGGCAGTGCGACAAGGTTACGCAGATTCTGAACAACCCTTAAATCAGACTTTAGTTACACCTGAGTCAAATTCAGGGAAGGTGATTGTCAAGTGCCAAAATAAACTATGCAATATATTGGACATTAAGTACTTTGTCAGACATCTGTGGATTTATCTGTGGATAACCGCAACGTTTCTTTGTTATTCAAAAGAAGACCTTAACTTAAAGTATTCTTTAATGTTTAAATAAAGCCTTATTAGTTTGTCTGTTTTGCATATCCTCCTGTTAATATCTTTGGACGTCCTGCACTAAACTGTTTTATTGTAGAGATCACTAGTATCTTCTTGATATTTTCTATTCTATATTTCCATCATGCATTCTACTTTCCCCCAATTTTGTATGTAGGTTACTCTTAATATTTAAATGTTTTCATCAAATAAAACGTATTCAACAACAATATTCAATAACATGCTTTAACCACTAGGCGGTGCGGGTTAAAAAAACAGCGGTGTAGTTAATAAAACATAATAATATCAAACATAATATGACTTTATTGTGAAATGAAAACAGAACGGTAAAGGAAAATTCAGTTTCAGTCTCTCGATTTGAAGCTTATGCATTGTACCATGAGCCTGTATAGACCTGTAACAGTCAACTGCATGAGGAGTTGGAAAGGTAGTTCAGTAAATAATATCTTTAAAAACTACAAAAAAAATCCCTTTCTATCAGCTGTGCACCATTATGGTGTAAATATAACCCATCTACCAATTGGATCAAATATAAAAGTTAGCCGAATTAGTGTTGATACTGCAAGGAGACGTATTGCGTGAAAAGAAATGGAAGATGTTGTTTAATTGCTAATATATTTATGGTCCACGTCACATATTCAGTTTTGGCGGCATTTCTTACCGTTTGTCAAAAGGTCTTCTGATCAGGGCTCTATAAATAAATATCTACGGCAGATATGTAATATTTAATGCCAAACCATTACAATGCCGTTATGTGATGACTTCAAAAGAGAAAAGCAAGAACACTCGGAATAAAGTATCATTTTATTTAAAAAAAATGTTTTTCTGATTTCATATCGCATAAACACCATATCCCGACATGCATTGCGGCTAAAACAATCGATGTTTTAGCCTATCAAAACCTCTGAAAAAAGAAATGTGTCTCTCAGAATCAAAAGAGAAAAACATATGGGAAAAACACAAAAGCATTGTACACAATTTAAACCAATAAATGTCGTATAATTAACAAGGATAAACTGATGTTTTTTAGTTGATGAGTACTGCAGATATCACTGTTAAATCATTTGATCATTGGTTTTATTATGAAAACGTCGAGACCGGAAATACTGTTTTCAACCCGCAACTTTACATGGAGGCTGCCACATACCTCAAATCATCTTCGTAATATCTATCAAACTATAGATCCTACATATCGACTGGATGTGGATCCTAAAAGTACAATATACACTTCTCGCTAGAAATCTAATCAAAAAGCGTTTTAATGGCCAAACTATCCTACAATTTAGGATTTTACAGAGAGGGTTTATTTGTTCGTAATAAGGGCCTGAACAATCGGCCCATTTGGTCGTATGAGTTGGAGGACTTATTGGTTTAACTGGATGGATAGCTAGCTCAGTGCTAGACCCTTACACTCTCTACACTGTAAAATACACTGTAAAATACAATGTATAAATAATGTATAATTTACAATGTATAAATATAATACATGTTCCTTTTGCTTTTTCTCATCTCATTTTTCTCAAAAATCTTACCTCATAAAAGGCAAATACTCTGGTGACGGGAAAGGGAATATTGAACATAAACATGAACCAAATTAAACATAATGTGTCTGTTTGGCTGATGTTTAACAAGCAACCTGCACTTGCCAACATGTTAGCCATATCAGTATAATATCAGTATTCAATGTATAACATGTCCAATATGTAATATAATGTAATGTAATGTAAAGCGCTTTGAGCACTTGGAAAAACACTCAAATAAATACCATGAATTATTATAATATCAACTTGGCTAAAGAGTATAAATATGTTAATAACACCCTGTTCCCTTATATAATTAATTTAAAATTCATGACTTTCTTTTTATTAATTATTATTTTCAAAAACAGATTATTTACTGTTACCAGCCTTTCAGCTGCTATACAGGTTCACTGCTACATCCAGCACTATCTTTGACTTGGTGCAAAAACTGCAGTCAATTTCACCTGACACACCAAACCTTATACTTGGTGATTTTAACCATGTGACCCCTAAAAAGACACTCACTAACTTTTATCATTATGTCTCCTGTCCAACCAGGCGGGATAAAACATTAGACATGTGTTATGGGTCAGTAAAGGAAGCCTATAAGTCAGTCCCACTGGGCTCGGCTGATCATAACTGTGTGCATCTACTGCCCATATACAAAACAGTTTTGAAGCAAGAGAAAACATTGACAAAGGACATAAATGTCTGGACAAAATCATCTGTAGCCTGTTTGCAGGAATGTTATGACTGCACTGATTGGGATATGTTTAAAGAGTCTTGTGCCGACTTGGATGAACTTGTTGATGTAACATGCTCATATACAGCCTTTTGTAAAGACATGATTATTCCGTGTAAGCAAGTAAAAATATACCCTCATAACAAACCATGGGTGACCAAGGTGGTTAAGTCCAGCATTCAGAAAAAGAAACAAGCTTTTAAACAGGGAAGTGCCTCTGATCTGCATAATTCTAATAGGGAAGTCAAAGGCAAGGCAAGGCAAGTTTATTTATATAGCACCTTTCAACACAAGGCAATTCAAAGTGCTTTACAAAAAACGAAAGACATTATGAAAATGGCACTTAAAATCAGTCATTAAAAAGAAAAGATAATAAAATAAACATTAACCTGTTAAACCCCTAGGTCCCCGCCGACGGGGACCCTGGTTTTTTTCACGACAGTGTGTCTCAGGGGATCTTAATATTTAAGAACCTATTAATGTGTTATACCAGATTAACGGAAATAATCTCAGCTAACTGACGATACAAACCATTTTTACCAAAACAAAACACAAGTCTCATAAGAAGCATCTAAATGACCCCTTAGCGAAAAATGCTAACGGACATTGGCACAGAACTCAAGATAAAAGTACCCTTATTACTTATCGTAGCTGCACATACAAGATATCCGATTAAAGATGAGGTTCCACAGATTATTTAGGTATATAGTATCATCACTGAGTGATCCGGACTCGCGACAGGGGAAGCAAACACAGACATCACAACACGTACCTTTACGGAGCTTCTAGGGAGATCGTCTCACCGTAGCTGTCAATCTGATCAAAAGACGTGTTCAATGGCATTAAAACGAGAAAAATGCGGCTGAATCGGTTAATCCATAGGTTTTTAACGTCTCTGTATAAAAAAATTATTTCATTTATAATCCATAATTCCATTTGTATGTAAAAATCGGAGAGCAAAAGTTAGCTGCTAATGGTAGCCACCAGAGTGGCTGCTTCTTCCGGTCTAGGCTATGCGGAAGTCTAACACACACACATTACCAAATAAGGACTATGTGGAAGTTCCCCTCGATTCCATTGGCTCTGACGGTCAGAAAGAGATGTCACATGTCAACATCCAGCAAGGGGGGCCAGAGATATGGAAAATCCACCCAAATGGCCCCAGAAGAGTTTTGTTTTTGCTAAATCTGTCTAAAAAGGTCAAATATCACTTGTTTTTCATCAATCTTGATACAGGGTACTTATTATATGTTGTACTTTGGATTCCTAAAGCTTTTAGTCTACTAACCCATCATCCAAGGTTAGTTTTCACTATAAGTACAACATATCTTTTGGACGGACACTATAATTTACAGTTTTTTACCATGTTCAATCTGAATTTTCTTTAAAATTAAAAACATCTATATTGTATCTGACTAAAAGTAGTCAGAGTTGCAGCGGACCTGCAGTTTTCTGGAAGTTTGTTCCAGATATTTGGAGCATAACAACTGAAAGCTGCTTTACCATGTTTAGTTCTGACTCTGGGGACAGAAAGCTAACCAGTCCCTGAAGACCTGAGAGATCTGGATGGTTCATAATTTAGCAGGAGGTCAGAAATGTATTTTGGGCCTAAACCATTCAACGCTTTATAAACCAGCAGCAGTATTTTGAAATCTATTCTTTGACACACAGGAAGCCAGTGTAAAGACTTCAGAACAGGAGTGATGTGATCCACTTTCTTAGTGTTAGTGAGGACTCGAGCAGCAGCGTTCTGAATCAGCTGCAGCTTCCTAATAGATTTTTTAGTGAGACCTGTAAAGACACCATTACAGTAGTCCAGTCTACTGAAGATAAAAGCATGGACAAGTTTTTCCAAATCCTGCTGTGACATTAGTCTTTTAATCCTAGATATATTCTTTAGGTGATAGTAGGCTGATTTAGTAACTGTTTTAATGTGACAGTTGAAACTCAGGTCAGAGTCCATGACTACACCTAGATTTCTGGCTTTATCTGTTGTTTTGAACATTGCAGACTGAAGCTCAGCGCTAACTTTTATACGTTCTGCCTTGGCTCCAAAAACCATTACCTCAGTTTTATTTTTGTTTAATTGGAGAATGTTCTGACACATCCAGTCATTGATTTGTTCAATGCACTTACTCAGTGTTTGAATCGGAGCATAGTCTCCTGGTGAAATTGTTATGTAAATGTGTGTGTCATCCGCATAGCTATGGTAACTTATTTTGTTGCTTTTCATTATCTGAGCCAGTGGTAGCATGAAGATGTTAAAGAGAAGAAGCCCCAAGATGGAGCCTTGAGGTACCCCACATGTCATATTTGTCAACTCAGATGTGTATTTACCTATAGAAACAAAAAAATGTCTGTCCTTTAAATAGGATTCAAACCAATTTAAAACTGTTTCCGAAAGTCACACCCAGTTTTCTAGTCGGTCGAGTAATATGTTGTGGTCAACAGTGTCAAACGCAGCCCTGAGATCTAATAATACTAACACTGAAGTTCTGCCACTGTCTGTGTTTAAGTGGATGTCATTGAAGACCTTTACAAGAGCAGTCTCAGTGCTGTGGTTTGGACGAAAGCCTGACTGGAACACATCGAAACAACTATTTAAATGCAAGAAATTACTCAACTGTTGAAAAACAACTTTTTCAATGATTTTACCTAGACATGGCAGGTTTGATATGGGCCTGTAATTGTTCATTACTGAAGCATCTAGATTATTCTTTTTTAAGAGCGGTTTAATGACTGCAGTTTTCAGGGCCTGTGGAAAAACACCTGAGTGAAGAGACTTGTTTACTATATGAAGTAGATCTGAGGCCATGCAACGAAAAACATCTTTGCTTCCCTGATGGCTTCCACAGGATTTTTGCTGACATCCTCGTGGATTCATCTTCTTATTACAGATACATGCATTTCCTAACATTCGGTCTATATGCTGTAAAATGTATTATCTCTTCGATTTACACACGGCATCTATTGCACGTCTGTCCGTCCTGGGAGAGGGATCCCTACTCTGTTGCTCTCCCATTTTTTCCCCTTAAACTGTGGGTTTTTCTCTGGAAGTTTTTCCTTGTACGATGTGAGGGTCTAAGCTCTAAGGATAGAGGGTGTAGTTTTTTTTTCTCATACTGATATTCTGAACAATCTGTGCTGTTGTATTTGCTGTAAAGTGTCTCTACTGTAGGCTAATTTTATTATATGTACAGCACTTTGGCTCGACTAAATATCGTTTATAAATGTGCTATATAAATAAAACTTGATTTGATTTGAAAAATCCTGTTGGAATAATATCAAGGCAGCAGGGGGAGGATTTCAGAAGTTGTATACTACTGTCCTCTAGGTTGTTATCATTAATCTGATGGAATTGTGTCATGGTGTTTGAATTGATATTAGGTGTTGACATAGGGACAACACATTTGCTGTACCTGATGCAGAGGCACTTTTTCTGAATTTTGTCAGTGAAGAAGGAGGCAAAATCATTTCATGCCCTGGTGGATAGAAATTCAGAGGCTACTGACACTGGGGGGTTAGTTAGTCTGTCGACGGTAGCAAACAAGGCACGTGCATTGTTTTTGTTTTTGGTAATGATGTCAGAGAAGAAAGACTGTTGTGCGTTTTTCAATTCCAAATTATAAAGGCCAAGTCTCTCTTTATAGATTTCAAAGTGGAGATTTGTTTTTCGCCACCTACTGTACGTTCAGCTTTTCGACACTCTTTTTTCTGCTCTCACGGTCATGGCCTTTCTCCATGGAGATATTTTCTTCCCAGTCACTTCCTTTACCTTAGTTGGAGCAATGGCATCTATAACATTTTTAATTTTTGAATTAAAATGATCTACTAGCTCATTTACTGAGATGTTAGCAGGGGCAAGTGTGGAAGAAAAATTCTGAATAAACATTTCCCTAGTATTTTCAGTTAAATATCGCTTTGGGGTTACCTCTTTTCTCAAAATAGAAATTCTGAAAGCTAAACAGAATTTTAAATCTTAACTTCAAAACAAAATGGCTGCAAACAACCTTGGCTCAGTCTGAAGTAGCATGAAAACCATAACAGGCCTCCGGGAAACAAAGAATAGCTGCCATGTGACTCTGGATGGCTTTAATTCAGATGTTGAGTTTGCAAATGTCCTAAATCATTTTTTTCTCTCGATTTGACACATTTGATTTCAGTAATAATATATCTGAACTGAAGCTTGAACTTGAAGACAATAAGCATTTTAATTAGGGCTGTCAAGTTAACGCGTTAATAAAAAATTAACGCCACTAATTATTTTAACGCGATTAACGCATGTGTATTTTTTTTCCTCGGCCGCCCCGTAGTTTCAGAGCGCATCGAGTTTACAGTAAAATACCATCTACAAGATGCTGACAGCCCCGCTCCTGCCGCCCGCTTGTGGCAGACCACACTTCCACGCTCACCGGCAGGCACCGACTGGTTATTGGGAGGACCGGGAGGGTGTGTGTATGTGTGGCTCGAGCGAGCGAGAGAGAGACCTTACGTGCATTGTTGTTGTTAGCATCTGGTGCTAGCTAGCTGCGCTAACAGATATAAGGAGCTGTTTAAATGAAAACAGAGGAGCGCTCTATCCACACAACTGCGCCGAGCACTTGACTTTATGCAGGAAGCCAGACAGTGGGACATTGTACGAAAAGTCAGCACACTCAGCACGGATAGTGCGCGTATCATGATTGCAGCGTTGAGGCAGCTCCCGTTCGAGCATATGGAGCTCCAACGATCACACACACACACGCGCGCGCACGCACGCACACACACACACACACACCATTTGTATTGTATTATTGTATGAGAGAGGTTCCAGGTTGAATTGAGGCGAATATTTGTAATGTTCAGAGGTTGTTGTGTTTAATATTCATGAGAATATTTGTCATTGTTAAGATAAGATGGACTTTTATTAATCCCTCGTGGGGAAATTATTTCTCTACATTTGACCCATCCTAGTGTTAGGAGCAGTGTGCTGCCATTTTGAACGGCGCCCGGGGAGCAGTGTGGGGAACGGTGCCTTGCTCAGGGACACCTCGGTAGCACTTGGTCTTGCCGGGTCTTGAACTGGTGACCTTCCAGTTCCCAAGCCAAGTCCCTATCGACTTCACCACCACCGCCCGTTTTTATTGTTCAAATGACAATAAACATTAGCATAAAGCATATTTGTCCACTCATATGTTGATAAGAGTATTACAAACTTGAAAAATATTCCTCTAAGGTACATTTAGAACAGATAAAAAATGTGCGATTAATTTGCGATTAATCGCGATTAACTATGGACAATCATGCGATTAATCGCGATTAAATATTTTAATCGACTGACAGCCCTAATTTTAATATAGACCAGAGGGAAGTGGAAAAGGCCTTCTATTTAGTAAAAATAAAGTCATGGACCTAGGCAAAATAACTTAGCTCTGTGTTCCACTACATTTTGAATATGTCTTTACAGACACAGCATGTGCCAAAGGTTTGGAAGGATGCTGTGGTAGTCCTTGTTCCCAAATCCAGAGGCCCCAAAACTCTTAATGATTTTTGACCAGCACTTACATCAATTCTAATGAAGAAATGGGAAAAACTAGTCAGAGCAGAAATCTTAAGGAAGACTGAGCATGCACCATGCAGTTTGCTTACAGGCCACACAGAGGAGTAGAGGATGCCACGGTCACCTTACTTAACTTACTTTTTAAACACTTGGAGGGAAATGGATCTCATGCTCGACTTTTATTTTTTATTTTATTTGTTGATTTTTTTCAAGTCAACTCCTCCACTGAGTCCCCACAAGGATGTATCCTTTCGCCACTACTATTTATACTTCACACTAATATGTGTTAAAGTAGGTGGGAAAATAGGACTATTTTAAAGAATGCAGATGACTCTGTAATTGTTAGTAGGCTCCAGGACAATGAGACCAGCCATGGCCCTGTCATTGACAACTTTGTCAGGTGGTGTGAGGAGTCCTACAACTGAACATAAGCAAAACCAAGGACATGATCATTGATTTTAGAAGACATCCCCACATACATGAAGTCTTAACAATCGCGAATCAGAAAGTAGAATTTGTGCAATCATACAAATATCTCGGGACACTTATTGACTCAAAATTGAGCTCTGATCCAAACTGTGAAGGTGTGTGCAAAAGGGGGCACCAGCGTTTGTACTGTCTTACGAAACTGTCCTATTTTAACATTGACAAAACCATGATGATAATGTTTTATCGTGCTTTTATCGAGTCAATTCTGTCTTTTTCCTTAATGTCATGGTTTGGTAACCTGACTTTAAAGAGCAGAAACTCTCTGAGTCAGATCGTAAAGTGGTCCAGCAGACTGATTGGTGAGCCACAGCTAAACCTGGAGACCCTGTACCTCAGGCAGTTACAGCATTTATCCAGCTCCATATTAGATGATGATTCCCACCCTATGCACTCAAAATGTAAGCTTTTTCCTTCGGGCAGGAGGTAAAATGTCCCAAAGAGTAGAACGAAGCGGTATAAAAACAGTTTTATCCCAGCAGCTATTGCACAAATTAACACATAATAGGAGTGTCACACAGATGCCTATTTATTTATTTATTTAATTATGAATTTTGAATGTCCATGTTTGTACTAGTGTTTTCCTTCTTAAATGTTTTTGAAATATTTAGAGATTTGACGGAGCAGGGTGTACTTGTACTTTTTACTTGTCCTTTTATTAGAGATCTGTCTGTTGTTTGTGTTTGTTTTTAGAGTGTGTCAGGATGGATCCCTTGTCTTTTTCTCTGCAAACAAAATCTACGTACGGGTACAAATAAAGAACCTGAACCTGAACCTGATCTCAGTATTGGCTTTATTTTTAACTTATTTCCTGTGCACTGAATGCTATGCTATGGGGCTAAGCATCTTATCAGATAATGGACAAAGACAGATTCATCAAACACCTTTAGTTGTCCAACATTTAAAAGAATGCAACTAAACATTTAAGCGGTGTTTTCTTTACAAACAACAACACGAGGCCCCTCAGCTCCAGTTTCACTTGGGCAATCCCACCTTCCTCTTGGTTCCCACAGAAATTCGAACCCTTACTTTTATATTTAGAGACAAACAGCCGCTGTCAGTGTAAAGTATTGCCAACCTTGACACCTGGGGTCTTTGGTGATGGTCAGGGTGGAACATGCAGATGTTCGTGATCTTTTTGTATGCATGAACTTAGTTGTCTGCCTACTTTAACATTTCACAGCATACATACATTACCAGAAATTCAAACTGAAACGTTTTCTTTGTAACTTTAAAGTGACCATAATGCAGTCTGAGGGGATTGTGTGGGTTTTCTGTCGGCTTGAAGGACTTATCCTGCCTTGTGTCCTCAAAGCATGCTTGGTGGAGGTCTGTTTTCACAGAAGGAGGAACATTTTGGAGAGAAAAGTCTGTAAATGTCAAATAAAATCAAGACTTTTAGTTGTCTTACTGCCAATCATCCAACCAATAATAATAAATGCTCAAAAGAACCGATTATTATCACACTTTTCAATGCAGGAAGCTCATTCCGGTATGCTGTTTTTTGTTCTTTCAAATATAATATAATATACAGGTTATCAGTTGTAGTCATGTAATTCACTATAAATGTTCCCTTTATTGTAAGAGTTTTTATAGACTTTTAAATGAAATTAATTTCTTTATATCAAAACCCTCTCCCCTGTGGTTCCTTTTACCCTTATGCGACATTTTCTCCCTTGAAGTCCCACTCCTCCTGTGATTCATATCAACCTCCCCTGCTACAGTAACCAAACGCATACAGGCAGGGGAAACGATTAAAATAAATGATTAAAATAGACTAAGGTGTTGATATGATGAATGAGCAAGGTAAGAGGCATGATTAACCCACAGGGGGGGAAAGTATTAAGAGCTGCTCATTATCTGTGCTCCTCCTCCTATTCCTCTCCCTTTTCTTCAATCACTTGAGGAGAGGAGACCCTCCCAAACTAACTACCCATTGGCCTATAGGCATTAGGGACAGCTTTTAGCAATTGAGGAGGGAGGGAGGGAGGGAGGGAGAGAGGGAGGGAGAGAGAGAGCAAAAGTCAGTGGCAGTGTGGAGGTTTTTGAATCATTGGCCCAGGGCTGTCAACAGGTGGCAGAGGGAGAGGCTTTGTGACGCTCAGTCCTTCAGAGAAAAGGGGAGAAAGGAAGAGAGTAAAGGAGGAGAAAGTTAAAGAAAACTCTCAAGGGTAAGGCAACATTTTCATATTAGCCTTCTCTGTCATTCATATTGATTTAAGCATGCGACTTAATGTCTGTCCTCAATATGTGTTTTTTTTTGTAAGGGATTTAGTTTAGTGGCAATTGTGAGTCTCATTAACCTGTAGGTGTGTTTCTGGTTCAGACTAAATCGTTTTAATATAGATGATTACATTTAGCTATTTTCTATCACCAGAAAAAAATATGCTGTTAATTTAAAGTTGTTATTTTAGTTATGCTCTTGGACAATTATACATCATCTCAAAGGGCTCCATTATGTGTTTAACCTTTTGGTTATCTATCTTACTATATATCAAAGTTATTGTTAGTGTTGTTTTCCACATTCTCAACTACATGGACATTGAATTGGAGTTGAAACAAGCTATTTTTCAGCTTTTCTTCCTCTCCCATCTCCAGTTCTTCTTCTCCATCCATCTAAACTCTCCAGTTGTCTCACCTCTTTTTATACATCTACCAGTCTATAATCAGATGGATGGTAGGACTTCGGTTAAACAGTCCACATGCAGCCTTTCATGTGAACCTTGCCTAAAGTTGCATGGCATTTTACAGTTTAACTTGACACCTGGAATTTATGAAGTGTCCCTCGACCGAAGCGGTTCCTCTGTTAGTTTGTTTTGCATGGCAACAAAAAAGTAGTGGAAATCTGTGTCAGTGATGAATATTGATGTGATGGGGTTTGGCACACTGATGAAGTATGAGCATTAAAGTGTTGTGAAGTTGTTCAGACTTGTCTTTCTGCATTTATAAAATCCAATGCAAGTGCTGTATAATGTCCTGAGGAGGAAAGTAGAGCTGATTTGCTGAAGTACAAATGTGTGGTACTTATACTTAATAATTAATTTCATTCTACTATCCAAATACTGTTCGAAAATGTTGTCACCAGTTACTTTAACCCTTTCATGCATGAATTATGAAAGCCTCAGTCAGGATTTTTTTACCAAGTGTTATTATTGCTCTTGGTGGTCTTGAAAAAATGATGTGCAAACTTAAAATTACATTATAATAACATAAGTATATTGATTTACGGCCCAAAAAGATATTGCAGATGAAGTATTTTCAAGAATAACCAGGGTCAGGGGCCAATTTGAGGCCCACGCACAGTTATTTGATGAGTGCTAGTGGAGCCTCGCAGCGGCGAAACCGTGCCGCGCCACCCTAATTGCGCCACATAAGCACATATGTGCACCTCAGATGAGGCCCCCCTCCGCAAGGTGTGGCCCCCTCCACAAGGTGAGGCCCCACACAGTCTGCATGATCTGCCTGTAGGGAGGGACGGCCCGGGGAACAACAGCAGCAGTACCAGTATGAATTGTAGTTGAAATATATGTATATATGTATATGCAGTGATGCATGACGTCCTCTGTAGTGGACAGGTGGTTAATCATGATTTCCTGCAAACATAACATCAATACTTTGATAATTTATGAATCATATGATTCCTTAGTTGTTACTTGATGTCACCACCTTTTTTATACCTGCAGGAGACGCTTCCCATAAAAAGATTGGCAGGATATAGATGGGTGACTTGGTCCATGTGGCTTTCTGTCGTCCATCTTGGTTTAGAGACATGTATCATGCACTTACACTGACTTGGCACTGAGTGGCAGTGTATGGGATGATGCAATAGGGTCCTATGTAGTGGCTGATGGTGCAACTATGCAAAAAAAAACAATGCATATACTGTACAAGAAAACACCTTTTGAATAGCTGTCCACTGTAGTGACCTCTATGCATGAAAGGGTTAAAAATGAAAATGTTATCTAAAACAAATAACTATTATGTATAAAATATGCATTGTTATACATTTAACTATCTAACATTATAAAACAATTACATTTAGTTTAACCTGCACATTAAAGCACTACCTGTTAATGCATTAGTATAAATCTTACAAAAAGCATCCAGTTTTATAATAATGTTAAACTGAACATTTTCACTAGGTAACATTTTTAAGGCATGAATTTAGTTGACGTATAATGGAATAATTCCATAATGTGGTATTGTTACTTTAACTTAATGAATGACGTGTTTTCTGAACAAATAATGTATAAAGATAAAGACATTCCAAATTATTTAAATAAATATGTTATTTTAGTTTAGATACTCTAAAAAATGTTTTACATTTTGATCAGTTAAAACGTAGTTTGAGCTTTTGTAAATGTTTAAACAATTGAAAAAATTCCCTTCAGAGCTGCTGTAAGCCTTTATTTCTGCAAATAATATACCCAAGTTATTATTTATGATTTGTAAATCTATTTCCCCATTGTTGTAGATAATCCTAAATTATATGTCAACATAGCTGCCAGCACTAATTTTCTTCTGTGATAATAACACAATAACTATGTGCAGGGGTGATAGATATTCTCACAGGGCTGTCGATCCAGTAGATTTACCTTTAATGCTACTGTGCTGGCTCAGGGGATACACAGAAGCCCTCAGAAAAATGAGCTACAGATGTGGGCCCTCAGCCATGCAAAACAATAGAAAGAGGGACGCATGCAGGAGGGAGAAAGAGAGAGAGAGAGAGAGAGAGAGAGAGAGAGAGAGAGAGAGAGAGAGAGAGAGAGAGAGAGAGAGAAAGAAAGACCCACACTCTAAAAAAGTGTTCATATTGCATAACGTGACTGCTTTCATGAAAACCTCACAACTCCAGTTTCTTTCATTAACTTTTACTGATTGAAAATGGCCCCTGGGCACATGAAAGCTACTCAAAACACACTTTTATTATTTCAAAAACGTATCTCTTTCAGAACTTAGACTTAGGTTTTATTAATGCTCGGGTTATGTTATTTTTCTTTCTGCTCAGTTGGATAGATTTTCATCTGACTGCCCCACTAAGGGGATTGAATCCTCAATATTTCTGATGAAGCCAAGGCCTTATCAAGAGCTACTTGTGGCCAGTAAGGCAGCGGGATGCCGACAGTATCGTGAAGATATGAGTTTTGCTCTCAGGCGATAATTGCTTTCAGCTTCGTTTTATTCATTTCCTCCTTTCTGTCTGCAAGCTGTGGAGAGGAAAGGAAGGGAAAAGGAACGTCTACAAGTTTGTGACCGCACATAAATGCAGAACCTAGCTGCTAGTCTATTTAAACCCTCCCTTCTTCTCTCCTTAGGCTTTTGGTTTGGTCTAATGAGACTGGTCTTGAGTTGAGACCTGGCCAAACAGTCTCCCTTCTGTCTGAAGCTTAATGGCTCTTTAGAGAGAATAGGGTATTTTGCATATCTCTTTTTGTGTGTATCTGTATTTTTCTAAAGCTGTTCATTTATGTTTCACCTGTTGTCCTCCACTCCATATCCCTATTTATCTCAACCCAATGTTAAGCGCATTCACTGTTTTCAAAACTCTAAAGGGAATATCTAGTTTTCTAGAAACACAAATACAGCTTGACACAAGCCTTCACTGAAAGGAGTCTGTGGATCCAGACAGCATTGTCTCCTGGTGATTAAAGTGCTGTTGTTACAATACATGTAGAGGCAATCCCCCTTGTCTCTGTAAGCTATAAATAACATACACAGTGTACACACATGGTCAGAGTCCCACGCACGTCTTTCTTCCATATAAAAGAGTGAAAACACATCACAGGTAGTGAACACACATTGTACAGGCCCATTGACATAGCTTTGCTTTGACTTGGACAAGTTATTGTCAGGAAGGAATTTGTAACTGTGTTTAGAGTATGGACATATTTAATTTTACTTGAGGGTTTGAAAGTCAGGCTGAAATGCTATTTGGACGGCTGTGTGCTGAGTGAGAGCGTCCAGTGGACTGAAGCAATTCTGTCTTCCTGTTTCGCGTATTGATTTACAGTGACTCATGACAGTCAACTACTTTTAGATCATGAACTGTGAATTTGATGCCAAACCTGAGTTCAACATCTTTTTGTTACTGGTGGATTGGAGAATACCCCGTATGTGCTCCATCCATCCAGTATTTTATTATTTCATGTAAAACCCATACTCTATTAGAGGATATAACTATTCAATCGATTCCACCGATACATCCGTCCATCCATCCATCCAACAGACCAATTATTTTTCTACTTAATCGTCCAGCAAACCCTCCATATCTCTCTGGCAGTAACTCTCAAATGTGACTGCCCCACCTTCTTCTCTATTCCCCCATTTCCTCTCTCCATTAATCCCTCCATCTGTCTCTCTTTCCCTACACCGGGACATTCTTAGTACTCAGTAGTGGCCGTCTGCTATGCTTGGAAGGTCACAGTGCTGTCTCTTCCAAAAGAAATAAGGAAAGGGTCTGACAATGGCAAGCATCAAATAAAAACCTTGAGAGGGAGCAATAAACATGCTTGTTAAGCATCTCAATGCGCCAGTTCTCAGTGCCATTCCACATGGCTAACGTGGCTAGACCAATGGTTCCCAACCTGTGGGCCGTGACCCCCTAGTGGTCCGCGAAGGCATTGCAAGTGGGCCGCCAAATTATTATTATTTATTTAATTTACATTTTAAATGTTGTACAGGCTAAAGACACAAACATGGACATAACAATAACATTATAGGAGATGGCATTCCCAGTTGAAAAAGGTTAGGAACCGCTGTGCTAGACTGTCAGTGACTCAAACACACTCTCTTCATCATTCCCTCTCCTACCTATTCCCTCTTTCTCAGTCACTAAATCTCTCTCAATCTATGTGTTTTTTTATATTTCTCTTAATATCTCTTTTACCTCATCGCCAGTTTACCCTCCAAAGTCTTGGCCATTGATAAAACATCCACTAAAGATGTGGCCCTCACATTGGGTCATAAAAGTAATTTCCCAGTGATGTCATAGCTTGAATTTCTTGCACAGGCACCAGTCTCTAACCTCAACTTTTTGACCAGCAGCAATAAAATAAAATAGAATAACCTAACAAGTTCAGCTGTATTGCATTTTGAGACATAACAAGAAAAGGTCATGGTAATTACATGTCTATTTAAAAGACTGGATACTTTTTAAACAGAACTACTTGAGTTACAACCTGTGTCAATCATCAGAGGAAGGATTTATGCAGTAAGCCAAAGATTATTTTACTAAAAACAAATTGAGTCCATATTCAAAGGTTCAGGTTTTCTCAACCACTCAGAGTCTCACTTAATCTGATAATGGTATCATTGGAGGATTGGCAGGATTTAGATCTACTTGTTGACATTTTAATTTTCTGGCAAAGCTTCCCAGTGTCTTGGGGGAATTGTAGGATATGTTTCTCTTTCCGCTCATTTCTACTTTTCCATCTGTTTTAGTCTTTGATGCTCAAGGGGCACATGTTTAGGTTTCCTACGGGTTGATGTCTCCCAGTCAGAGTTGCGCTTAACCTGTATCAAAAATCAGCATCATTTAGCTAAATTACTTAAATATTTTATAGGTCCCACTAAATCATTCTTAGCTCAAAATAACAATGATATTTTTAATCACAATGTCATGCTTGTAAAGTCTGGGGTAACACTTTTCTGTCTCTCTTTCCTATTGCTGTCTTTTTTGGTTATACAATATGTGTGTATTATTTCAACTCTTGGGTTTTGCAGAGCATGCATATTCCATTGAATAATCCTGTATCATTTGAAACAAATCCAACGTATTTATGTAAGCTTTAAAGATATAATATAGCAGTGTGGTTTTCTAGCTGTCAAACAACACAGCAGGACCCACAACATTTTATTACTGGGCTTTCTTTTACTGTCACTCATTAGATGGTTTGTGTTTCCATAGACCACACACACTCAGCAAAGTTAGATCAAAAGTTTATTCTGCAGCAATTCAAACTTTTACATCAGAGTGTTAAATAAAGATCAAAGTCCTTAAAAATATACTATTTTGAAACCTGTAATTTTGCTTTCCGGGAAGGCATATTGGTGCTGCTAGGTTTTAGGTTCACATGACATCACTGTCATTAGACACAATGACATCATCACCGAGGGCACGTTTCTGAGGCCCTGCAACGCCTGACTGAGCGCAATTTATGGTTTGGAGCAAATCTCTGAGCGATCTTTGGCAAAGTGATGACTGCTCACTGACTGCTGCCATGCTGTGGAATGAGGGGCAGAACACGCACACACACACACACACACACACACACACACACACACACACACACACACACACACACACACACACACACACACACACACACACACACACACACACACACACACACACACACACACACACACACACACACACACACACACACGCACACACACACACACACACACACACACACACACACACACACACACACACACACACACACACACACACACACACACACACACACACACACACACACACACACACACACACACACACCACAGTGACACAATGGTTCAGCTTGCCTGAAATTAAATATATCTCAGCATGCCTCACTAAATGTAATATAACTTCTGCATTGTAGAGATAGTATTTAAGTCCTCCGCTCTCCAAACACCGTCTGGAAGGCACAAATGTGACCCTCTTTCAACCCGTAGACTCACAGCTGTAATGACTAACATCTACAGTTTCAGAAGTCTATGCCATAGATCCAATCTCTTTGAGGCCTATGAACTTGCTGGAAAAAACAGATGTGATATAATATATTTCATAATTGTATCAAGAATTGTGTTAGGTCCCAATGTTTGAGAATCTTATGTGGTTGAATTCAGCAGTGAGGAGTTTAGTTTTCATTCTATTGTTGTTTCTGTTTTGTAATGTAAGACAACAGAACACCTATGCATTACAAAGAGGTTCCCTAATGGATGGTACCCATATAATTTCTCTTTTAGAATGCAACAACAACAAAATAGATAGATGTGAAAAACTAACATTTTGAATGCTCTTATCTCGTCCTCTAGCCATGACTTCCAGTCTCCTGTGGCGGGCCCTGTGCCTGCTGGTGATGCTCTGCACTGTGTCACACTTCAGCTCCGCCACTCACCACCCTGGCCCCTCAGCTCCAGAGCAGGGAGTCACCTTCAGCCACGTCTATAAAATTGACATCCCTGGGACTTCCAGTTGTAAACTTGAGAGCCTGCCAGCCCAGGAAGAAACAGGTCATAAACAATAATAAGAATTAGAGCGAGAAAGTATGCAACTGAGAATAATTACTGAAAGAACACGAGTGGTGTATGAGTGTGTATGCAGAAAGCTAAGTGAATTGGATGAAAGTCTGTAAACAACAAGAGCTGAAGAAACTGTTTTTTGTAAGAAATATGATAAGAACCTAAACCCTTTCAACACAAGGATATGGATTTCATTGGGAAACAATATGTTTTATTTTTGTAATTTTATATAGGTCAGACTACCCACATTATTGTACCTCACACTTAGGTGGAAATTACGTAAAAGTTTAGGTTAACCTTTTTAGGTATCTTTTTGTCCACTTTCATTGTTGTCAGTAGCACATGATGGCTATATATAGATATTTAATCCAGAAATGGATATTATGCTAAATAAACCGTATCATTGTGTGTGAGAATTGTGACCAAAAGTAGTATCTGAAGTATTGAATATATGTTCGTCTGTAGGTCTGCAGACTGAGACCACTTCTAATGGGGAGAACGACATCACCTTCAGACACAACATCAGGCTGCAGACACCAAAGTGTGACTGTGAGGATTCTGAAAGCTTCAAGTCACTTTTGTACAGAGTCAATGGGCTGGAGGAAGAAGTCACCTACCTAAAGACCGCCTGTACCCAGGGATGTTGTGGAGGTGGTGGAGCTGCAGGTAAGCAGTGCCACATCCATAGACTGTATACAAAAGGTCCACAGCCTAAACATATTGACCCACAAGCTATAGTCTATGGAGGAAGAAGTATACTCACTACCTTAAGTAAAAGTACCATTACCATATAGAAATAAGTACATTCCTGCATTCAAGATTTTACATTAGTAATACTGAGAGTTGTGTAGGCCTACATAGTTCTTAGGAGGATCTGATTTGTTGATTGTTGTCAGGATGTAAAATATTTTTCAACAAATGTAACAAAAAGCTCTAAGTACAGTTTGTGAAGCTGACAATTGAGCGGCCTGACCAAGCAGGGAGGCAGAGATCTATGGCCCCAAAGAACACCTCTGTTACACAGTTCTTGAGGATAAATGTAGCCTACTTAGATGTATACTTTTATCACTCTTCTCTTTCTCAAGGAGTGGGCACAAGCTGTAGTGGGCATGGTACCTACCAACCGGAGACCTGCAGCTGCCTCTGTAACCCAGGATGGGAAGGCCCAGACTGCTCCGTGTCATCCTGCCCTGACGAGTGCAATGACAACGGTCGATGTGTGGATGGGAAGTGTGTGTGCCTTCAGGACTACACAGGCGAGGACTGTAGCCAGTTGATATGTCCAGACGATTGCAACGACAAAGGGCGATGTGTGGATGGCAAATGTGTGTGTTTCCCACACTTCACCGGCGAGGATTGCAGTGTCCAGAAGTGTCCCAACGACTGCATTGGTAACGGCCAGTGTGTGGATGGCCAGTGCATCTGTGAAGAAGGGTTTTATGGCGAAGACTGCTCATTGGGTAAGCTATTAAAATGCCTAGCAACACAAATGCTTTAAGGCTGTGAGTACTTTTGTGAAGTAGTTAACATTGCCGTGGTGAAATTAGATTTAGATTTGATATTCAAAAGACTTTTACTCAGAACCTATCAGTGTTTCAAGGTAATTCGTACCTGTTTTGTTCTATGTCCCATAGCAATGAATTGCATCTGAGTAAGCATGTTCCACTATAACCTTTTTTCTGGGTGATTTATATATGTAGAGTGTAGTTTAATGACCCAGGTTTTGATCGGTTTCTCTTCTGAGGATTAGCATTCACACCTCGTCTTTTTATTTAGTCACCACTATGGCTCTGCTGACATTAAGCTGTGAATGTTAACTGCCATCTTATGGAAAACACAGATGCTACAAGTAGCTCTGGGACCATAAAAAATACAAGACTTGCCCTTAAAGCCCCAGTTCACCTTCGGATCATTTCCTTCCTATATAATTTAACGAAAACTTTTAGTAGGACACTGAATACATGTATAGTACTATAGGACTAAGAGCAATCAATTCATTCTTATGTCAATGTATCTGCTTTATTCTGTGTAATTCATGCTGCACCATCCTTGGTTATTCAACTGCAAAAGGTATTTTTCTTTAAAATAACATTTCTAATGAAAAGCAAAAGGGTACTAATACCTTGATAATGGCTGTGTATCACAGTAAGCCATGGCAGTGTGACAGTGAGCTAGCATAAACTATACCAGGGCCTTAAAACCAAAGTAGCTAAATGGGACTCATCGAACATTTATTATATTTTTTTAATCCGTTTTTATCATGTGACATGTAGAACGTGTCACCCTGCAACGCTGAATTTGAACTCTCCTGTACCAATGACATGGGTTGTTACTGTTTTCTCCACCAACTCTCTCTTATCTTATGAGGCTTTTGATTCCGTTGACTGTTCAAATATATAATCATATATAACTCGTTGAGCTCCCTTAAGAGCGTTCTTCTTGGCCACTTTTCTGTCCTACTTAATTTGTAATAAATGCTGACCTAAACTAAAGTAAGTCATTATGACGGCCACGGTGACCTAGTTGTGGGGAATTTAAAGCATCTCCCCAACAGTTATTTCAGATAGAGCAGCTGATGGGGCCTTTCCAGTGGGCTGACCCTGTGACCACTGACAGCTATGGCCTCTGGACAACATATGACATGAGGTCACAATTTGTATTGTACTACCGCTGTAAAATAGGAACACCCATCAGTCTTTCTTGACTGCCACCTTGCTGTGACCCCCATGAAGAATGATCACCTTTCCTTAACGCATTGTTTACCAAAACGCTATTACTGTACTGCCTCAGGTGCAGTGTGCGAAATTGCATTTTATGGCAATTTAAGGCCAGGCAAGCAGAAAGGTGCACAGCAGCAGCCAGGTCAGTTCAATCTGCTCAGTTCATTCTGTGACAGCCATTTCTAAAGATCTCTTGAAGAATTAGCCTCAGGTGTTTAGCTCAAAATGTAGCTTTTTTAAGTGTTCATCTCTGGGATTGGAAACTTTTGGTAATGTGTCTATGGCGTTTTAGGAGATTTTAATGTAAACTACACTTGGATTGACCACAAGAAAAGCTCAACAACCAATTTCAGTTCCTGAACCACATTCTTCGTGTTAGCCGCCAGGTCAGCTATGTCAAACTCTTCATGGTGATTTAGTTTTCGTCAAGCTGTATTTCGCTCAGCAAAGGCAGGCTCATGTGTAGGTGATGTTGAATGGAGTCCAACATTAATAATGGCCCCGTGTGAGAGGAAAAGTCAGGGAGGAAGAGAAAGTGGGTGGTAATAAAAAAAATATAAATAGTGTTGTTTTTAGCTTATGTAATAATAGTGGTAATACGCCACAGGAAAAGAAGAGACATTCTTTGTTTTATTTGGCTACTTGCCATTTTAGCACCAGGATGATGGATGTCAATCTGCTCCATGGGTGAGGACATGACTTTTGAAGTGTGGATTGAAAAATACTTAACCTCCGGTAAAGCAGCGGTAGTTCCTTGCCATCAATGTTAATATAGCTTCAACATTATTATTATTTTCTCGCCACAATTAAAGGCAGATGCAGGTTTAGAGAATCAGTGGTGATCTAACAATGAAAATATTAGTTTTTGTAGCTAAAACTCTATCCATCACATTAGAGTTGAAAAGTGTATAGCAACTTCATCCAATGACATAATCTTGACACAAAGCGGTTGAGATTATCAGCGCTTTGAGTCAAGTGAAGAGAGTACATTCTGTAGAGCTATTTCAACACAATGCAGATGCTTTGGATTTACAATTCTTACAGTGGCTCCTTTGACTGTCTAAAAAAAAAGAGATTAAAGGCAACATAATGTACCCTTTGAGTTATGTCCTCAACTCAAAACCATATTTGGCAAAGTTCTGTGGATAAAGGAAGTTTCTCAGAGAAGTGTCAAATATTTAAAAACAGAAGCAAAAGGAAATAGTACACAAAGTTCCAGTTGAGTGAACTCCTATTTCATTTGTCCTGAACAATATTGACAGTGATACTTCCTTAGTGCTCACTTGTTGCAGATTGATAGCCTTTTCGCAATCTTTAAATCGTTAATTTATCCTCCCCAGCTGTTCTTAAATATTATTCTAGTGTAAAACCTGTTGATAGTCAAGTCTAGAGTAGCGACAGGGGGATATTAACTGCTACTAGATGGAAAGGATTGCTACGTTTGAGAACAAAACAAATATTTGGCTTCCTGACTTTGCTTTTGGAATGGCATTTGAACTTGATGTGAAATCCTTCCCTGCCAAAGTTATGGTTGCTTCCTTCAACACTCATTCACTTGTTTGTGGAAAGCTTCACTCCCCAACTCTGCTGACTCGATGTCTCCTGTTTTTGGCAGCTTTTTTCATTATTATACTCCACCACCGTAGTTTAATACAATTGTATTTGCACCCTGCCATATGTTTTTCCATCATCACCTTCTCTTTGGCCTTGTATAACCACTGAACATTTATATTTTCCCTCTGATTATCTCAGATAAAAAAAAATGTAAAATCTGTAAAATGCATTGCTTGTTTCTGGTTCATGATTTCTTGCTTTAATTATCATTTTATGGATTTAAATGTGTATGTAAAGCATGCACTGTCTAACCAGTGAATATGGATCCAACTGTGACCAGAAACCAAATAGTTGTTTATGAGATATTTTACCTTTAATATTTATTAAGCAGGTTGTAGATGTTGAGATTGAATAAAGTTGTAGTTTGATAAACAGGTATGGGGATTTATATCTCGTACTGTTTAAAATAAATATGAATTAAAACTAAAACATAATTATGTTTGCTTGCAATTGCATTATAGCCCTTTTTCACCACTTTTTCTTTTCTCATACTGATTTGATATGATAAAATAAATTGACTTCAGGTGTTATAGAGAACATTACAGAAGAGAAAAGGTTTACAGTGAAGCAGTCAAAGATGTGATCAAAGTGATACATGAGAACAGTGCATTAAAATGTGGTACCTCTGTTAATCCTTTTCTCTCTGTGTCCTTTCTCTTTCTGTGTCTCCCTCTGTCAGTCCTCGGCCCTCAGGGTCTGCGGCTGGTCCAGCTGACAGACGTCTCTCTCCTGGTTGAGTGGGAGTCAGTTCGCGGGGCAGAGTATTACATTCTGACATATCATCCCAAAGATGATGAGAGTGCCCTGAAGCAAGTATGTTGTTTCTTTCTTTATCTGTGTAGCTTTGTCAAATAAATGCAGTAGCATATAACCATATTTTCTTGCTTTTATAACACCTTTGCTTCAACCCACTGTATCTTAGGTTAAGGTTCCCAACACAGAGAACTCCCACCTTATTACAGGGTTGAGTCCTGGGGTCACTTACATTGTCCAAGTTTATGCCGTCATCAAAGAAATCCAAAGTGAAGCAGACAAGGTCGAGGCTACCACAGGTAAGCACAGTACAGCGGAGTACATCTGAAAAACAACATTGGCGCCTTAAAATGGCTTTTGATTACAGTAAATGAGCATGACACAGATTGAGATCCATGACTGATGAAGTAGAACAGTCAGGGCTGGATGCAGCATGTTGCCCTTTAAATGTGTCTGTGGCGTAGCATTAAAGTCATACAGTATTTGGCCCATTACAAACTGATGTGCCAGGGTAGATTAAGACTTTCTAGAGTTACACGGCAAGACAGTCTGTTCCCTTTATGCTAAACAACTTGCAGTGATTTGTGCAAGATGTGAAGTTTCCTGTATTTAAACCTACCGTAAATGTGTTTTACAGAAATGTTCTTGCTGGAAAGCAATGGACAAGCCTGTCATTACAAAGTGTTTCATTAAGCATTGGTTTGTTCATCATTAAATGTAAAGGTAATTACAAGGAAATGGCTACACAGATGTGTTTAATGGAAATCGGACATGATCACAGATGTGCTGGAGACAGATGTGAAGAGCAACAGTTTACTAGACCGGATTGGTGGGCAGACAGACGGACAGAGGGAGAGATTGAGTTTGACTCTGATGTGTGGTTAGCCTGGTTAGCCATTAAAAAAAAAAGAACTCACAGAGCACGGCATTCCCAAATGGGCATGAGAAAACACGACCTCATCTGGCTTATGGTTCTGTGAGTGTCAGCATGAGGCAGACTGGTTGCATAGTTTTCAACTTCAAACGATGGTCTACTTCAAAAGAGGGTTCAAGTGAATGTTTTTCTTTCCCCAATAGCTGGCATCAAAATAAGAATGTTTACCCTTTTAATTTCGTTCAATTTGTTGTCACTTTGTTCTGTCTATTTTCACCAGATGCTATGATTTTGACATCCCTCCTGGGTATATTAATAGCATAAATGGAACCTTTGTTTTCCAGATATATTTATCTAATGGCATATATGTGAAAAAGCCTTTAATGCTCCTAATCTTTTGAAAATACCCCGGTCTAAGAATGGTACAGTTAGTATAGTACATCTGAGTCACAGTATCATAGAGGAGGGTATTGTGTACATCATGTACAATGAGCATTACTAACATACTTTTTTTTATAATTCAGAATGTCTCCGGTTCAACATTATATAAATGTGCTAGTATTTGATTATTCATACAGAGACTACAGTGTGCAATTTTCATGCCATTAAGGGCAGACACTGTCCACAGAATTCTGTAGGACAAGGTGTGATTTATTTTATATAGCCATGTACAAATGTTCTAATATCACGTTTTGTTATTACATTTTCCTGATGGCAAAACATCCTGAATGGCTCTCTCCTTAGAAAGGTCTCATTTCAGGGTAAAAGGGATTCATCATCTTGCTCAAGGACATGGGAGTATAGTAAAGCAGATGCTTGTGATTACAGGGGTTTTAATTTAAGCTTTCCAGTGTCACGTCTGAACTCCCTGTTCCACCTTTCTGTCCAACACTTGTATCCTTCTCAGATGTCTCCACTGTTGATGGTATCAGAGTTCTTGGCCAGACAGAAGTCTCCATCAAGGTGGACTGGAAGAACCCGCGTTCTGAGGTGGATCACTTCAGGCTCACACACATCAACCCAGCAGGACAGGAGGAGGAGCTGAACGTCAAGAGGAGCCAAGAGGCGCGCACCAAACACACTATTGTCGGTAAGTGTTGTAACAGACAGAGAAACAAGTTTGAACACAAAACTTAAGTCTCTAGGGTTGGCTAGCTGGATGTTATTAAAGAAATATCTGCCCAAAGGAAGGGAGGCTGTGCATTAGCTGTGTTTGCCACAAAATTAGATGATCATTTACCTCTCAATATTCTCCTATCATCCTATGCAGAAATATGAAAGCAATGTATACTCTAACTGATATTTTTACCCTTTTAATGATGCAGTTCCTTTTTGTCTGTTTTGTTTTCTTTAGTGTTTGCATCTACCCTAAAACAAAATGTCTTCCTGCAGGTCTGTTTCCGGGAACAGAGTACCAGATATCAGTGCAGGCCATCAAAGGAACCTCTGAGGGAAAACCTTCCTCCGTCACGGGAGCCACAGGTCAGTGTCAACACATCGCCCTCCATGATCCATTTACCCTAATCTGTTACTGAGTGCAAATGATGTATGTAAATGATCAGTAAGCACAACTTTGGGATCAATTGTCTACTGCTGAATGGAAATTGCAGGGATTTGCGTTCGTGCTTACTGTACACCAAGTGTCTGAATTGGATGACACTTAAAATGATGGATCAGCCACTTGTGGAACTGAAACACATTAAAGAAAAAGTGAGGACATCCATACTCCACTTCTGCATTGGGCGAAGCCTCAAATACAGCTCTTAGTTCTTGTCAATTGGCAATTCACTAGTGGTTTGAACGTAATAGGAAAAATAGGAAAACACATAATCTGTCATTCAAAATGCTGAAATGCGATATGACACAACCTGGTATTACCATTGATGCACAGCCAATGATAATGACGTAATGATGACAGCAAGCAAGAAGCGTGATCTTGGGTTAATGATGGAGGGCAAGAATTTACAACCTCATAACCTGGACAGGTCTTAATGGCTGTGGTGAGCCTAACAGCAAGACGAAACATAAGATCAACGATGTTCCTGGTTTGAAGGTCCATCATTTACAGATTCCATATGGTAATGTTGGATTTTAGCGGTAAGGCATTAAGGCATTAAGTTTGATGCCTTTAGTTTAGTGTTTGATTTTTCAGGACATGTGGAAGAATTCATTTTACAGCTTTACTTTAACAGCTAGTCCTGTCATTCAGTTTTTTTTATGGATATTGTTTAAGTGATAATACAATTGTCCATAATGGCACAACAGGTTTTCAGTTTCTCACAATATTCGGCTCAATATTTTTTACTTTTTTGAAACGTTTTCTTACTCTTTTTCCCTCCTTCTCCGTTCTCATTCACTTTCAGAGCTTACTCGGTTCAAAAGCAGTCTCCAGGTCGATGGCTCTTCGGTTTTTAGACCCTAAGGCAGCCAATTTAATGTTTTTTAGTCATCAGAGCTAGCTTGGTATTTTCAAGACTCACCTTGCTCTTTTGCAGCCAGCCAGGTAGTCAAGGGCCCCTGTCACTGCTAATCTTTCAATGTGTGCGTGAGCTACCTACTTGTGTGTGTGTGTGTGTGTGTGTGTGTGTGTGTGTGTGTGTGTGTGTGTGTGTGTGTGTGTGTGTGTGTGTGTGTGTGTGTGTGTGTGTGTGTGTGTGTGTGTGTGTGTGTGTGTGTGTGTGCTAATCTACACCAGACAGAGAGAGGCTTGTCTCCACTCCAGTAGCTACAATCCCTCCTTTTAGCTGTTGCATGAAAAGGCTTAGGGGTGATTGAGGAGGATAGGCCTCAGCTCTGCTTGCCTGCGAGGATGCGCTGGTTTCAAGAACCACACTCACCTATTTATTTCCCCGAACATGCTGTTTGCCATGGGCCAGTGTGGTTGGATTCAAGGAGAGATAAAAGGAAGATGAGGAATTCATGTAAAAAAGAGCAAAAGCAGTTCAGTAAAGAAGACAGTAAATGGTAGTGACAGCAACAAATGATGGTTAATCAAGAGCAAGACTAAGACAGGATATGAAAATGAATGAGGCCCAGAGAGACGATTTCAGTGACATTATATAGCAAAGCATAATGCATTAATGTGTAGCTACTGTTATTAAATGAAACTGAGCTTTTGTCGAAAGAGGATATAACTGTGACTACTGTGGAAAGTATTTTCTATATCTTCTCTATGTTTTCCATTCTTTCTCCCTTTTATTTCCTTTATCTGCCTGTTTAAGTCTTTTCGGACTTTCCTTCTCCTAAAACGTAATAAATAACCACTTAAATGTATTTAATGTGACAATGTGGAAATGCACTTATGTTGTTTCTTCAATATGACAAAGTTATTTGAAACCTGAACACATGTTATATTTACAACGCTATTAAGGGTGCTCATTATGGCCTTGGTATCGTGAATTGTTTCTAGTAAGGGAATGGCTCTACATTAAATATTTACGGCTTGCCTTCACATATGTGCATCTAATGTGGTTCTATAAATGATCCTCTCCTCTTTACTGCCACCAGTAAAGGAGAACCCCAGAGTCAAACTTGAAACACACATCTCACAATCACTAACCATGCCAAAAGTTCACAATGCGTAAAACACAACATACCACGGCTGCTACTGCTGATTCTGATTCAATAAAGTAGCCACCAAGGCACATATAAAGGTTTGAAATATAACCAAAAGCAGATGGACTCGGCTTTAGGCGAGAGGAATGTTTGTCTTTATGTTATCAGGCCATATTAAAGAAACCCATGTGGCTCAATGGGATTCACAAGTCTGCTCAGACTGGGTATGTTATGATATTAACCCAGTTAGTCTGCTCAGACTTGTCTATCCGCATTTTATCTGTACAGTAAAAGAAAATGTGAGAAGAGACATTTGATGGAGATAATAAACTACAGTATGACCCTTTTTGGTTGTTTAATTATATTGGCGTTAAAAGAGACAGCTCTATTGGCCTGTTCGTGTGTGTATGTAGCAACAAGGCCAAGGCACATTAGATATACTGTTCTCTTTTATTGGAGGATTAAATGCAATTTCTGCATTTATTTATGGTTACTGTAATACAGCTCATTGGTATTGATATATTAATAAATGTAGGTAAGTAGACAGCAAGTACATCTGCATTTGAAAAAAACCCTCTAATGATGAAAAACGAATGGTGTAATTTCTCAAAACTGTGAAAATGGCATGCCTTCTACCTCTAGATGTGGTGAAATAAATAGATCAGTTCTGTCAAAAATAATGAATAGCTACTTATAGTACAAATAAATTGTTGTACAACCATGAAAAGCATGTGGATCACCACCATCAGCACCTTCAAAACATAAGTAACACCTGAAATACTGTGGTGTCTAAAATAATGGCACCTATTGACTCATAATTTCCTCTTGGCGACATCCGCCGACCCACATGGCTCTAAAGTACGGTGAGGCTGTAAATGATGAAAGACAGCCTGTTACTGCGCCTTGTGGTCAATGCCTCTGCTGAACATGTCATAATGGATAAGCTGTTTTCCAAATCACCAAAGCCACAGCTTGTGTTCTGCAGCCCGGTAGCCACTTTCGCTGCGCAGCTAGTGAAGTACCACGTCTAACTCAATCCATCATACACTGTTCTAGAGCAAATGCAAGTAGAAAGCAGCTGTGCTTGGAAAAAGATCTACAGCAATAGCATATAGAATATATACATTTTTAGTCAATTTATTGAACATGTCAGAAACAAAACATACAACAATAATAATATATATATATATTTTCTTTTTTTTCTCACTCATAATAATAATTATAACAAAGTGCAAAAATAAATAAAATAAATAAATACATTCTCAAATAGTCTCTGTCATGTTCAACAGGGGCAAGAAGAAGCTTAAAAAAACTTTTCTGGTCCTACCCCCTCTAGCATACATTTTCCGTCATCAGCGACATGTTTGTCTTGTTAATTTGTTTGTTTGTTTGTTTTTTACAAAACTTTGTTTTCACAACAAAGAGGCACATTTTTACTTTGAAGGAGAACAAGGCATTATGTACACACTTTATTTAGATGGTTACTTAAAAATCTAATTTAAGTTAATTTGTAGAGATGGATAAAACGCAAAAGAACACTATATCTTCAGTTTATCATTCATTAAACTAACTTTTTTTGGATAAGATTACATCTGTTGCATCGCTTTGGTTTTAAAGTTACAAAATAAAAAGCAGAGTTCATTCTCTTCTGACTTACTGCAGAAAATCAGTGTTTGTGGTACAAATGTTACAATATATAAATGGTTGTCAAAGCGGTCTGCTGTTTTCAGTGTTGTGTTTCCTTCACTGTGGATTATAGCCAGAAAGCTCTGTTGGATGTCTGGCTGTATAGAAAAACAGTACCACGATAGAGGTTGGAGGCAATATTTTATGGTGATTAAACTTTTTCTTTTGGACATATGTCCAAAAGAAAAAGCACATGGCACATGAAGTGGCTAGATTTTGCCCTACCTCACCCAACAACTTGCCTATTGGACTGCGCATGTGCATTTCTTTCTAACCTACTGCTAGTGCCACTGAAATTACATTTCTACTAGAATGTGTGAAAACTACTTTGCAGTTTCTGCCAAAATTACAACATGCCAATAAAATCTGCCTGGTGGCCTATGCTCCTGTTTGTCTTTCATGCTCACAGTTCTGGTGTGCGAAATTATGAGGTGTAATAGTAAAAAGCACACAGTCTGTGTAAACATTCAGCCGGCCACAAATGTGTATATTATAACAATATACAGACAGCATTGAAGTCCAATGAAAATAAGATGAAAAGGAGTGCGTTCTACTGATCCAGCACTTGGTCACATGACATGGAAGCTATTGAAACAAAACACAACTTTTTAATAAGTTCCTCAATAAAATATTCGTATAAAACGGAAAATGTGTGATCGCAACAGACCAAAAAACATGTGATGGATGTTAGATTGATTTAGAACACGTTATTAAAGTATAGTATATACAATAAACTAAACATTTAGATGCCTAATATGCTTGGCAATTTGCACAAGTAGTTTCAGGCGCTTGCTGAGCACCATTGGTAGCACTCAAGGTGCTTTGACTACTGATTGACCTCTCATTTTCTTGGCCTTGCTGGAAAACCCTAATAAAATGGAGCTATTATAAATTCTTTCTGTGGTTAAGCTCATGACAAACTGTCAAGCAGTGCAGCCACAAGGACGGAAAAGTGACAACGGGAGAAGAGAGACAGAGAGGGGTTATAGAGTTAGACAGCTGCATGGTTCCTTTCTTCTCCTGGAAGCATCATCAATCAATTTTCATGATGCAGACTGCGCACTGACACAAGACTGACCTCCACTGAGCCACAGAGGAATCATCCTAAATGATGATTGCTTTTACATTTCCCTTCACTTCCTCTGTGTCTCTCTTTCTATGCGTTGGTGACTCTTTTATTTGCTGTCTCCTTCCCTTTCTTTGTGCTCTCACTTTGCTTTCATCGACATTCCCTCTGCAGACTATGCACCACCAACTGCTCCGTCTGTGCACCCATATGTCTCCTGTGATTCCTCGAGCTTACTGACTTTGGTAACAGAGGCTCTCCAGTGTCTTCCCTCTGCAGCTCATGCTGTGGAGCTCAATGATCAGGACCAAACCATGGGTTGTGTGTTAGTAATGTTCTCCACAGAGCTCTTTCTCTGAGACGTTGGGTCCTTTGTCGTTCACAGTAGCTATACAAACACAGTAGATGGATAACAGACTTACTGTAAACACTCTCAGTCAGATGATTAAAAAATAAAACAGCAATCAGTGAAATATATTCGTGTTTTATAGTTCATTCTTGACAAACAATGCTGATTCTCTATTGAATTCACATCACTTCCAAACACAGCAATTTAATGATAGTCATACTCTACATTAAACGATTCTCATCCTGCCCCATGCTACAGTTGAGACTGTCCTCTGAAGAAATGTCTTGAGTCTTTCAGCTCACAATATATGTTTATGTTTAGTTGACAAAGCCCTCTGGTGACTGTAGTTGTTATAAGGGAAGCAAAGGAGGAAGTCAGGTGATGTTGTTGTAGAGCCGCAGAGGGAGGACGGAAGGGCCAACAACTTTAGACTCTATCACGGGAGACCGCTCTTCGTTTCAGCCAGTATCAAGGTTTCTTTTTAAAGCTTGATCACGATTGTTCCCAAACTTTAATCCCATTTTTATTATTGTAAAATTAATTTTATCATTCCCCTAAATGTGAAAGCAGAATGTGAAGACTTTTCCAAAAGAAGAAGACTAGAAAAGCAACTCCTCTAAACAGGGTAGAAAAAAACAAATAAAGAGCGACAAAAGGCCAAGAAGACAAAGCTCAAGATTCCCCCTAAACTGGGTGGGTCCAACATAGCAGAACCTATTCATTTGTAATGATGATGATGATGAGTAGGTCATAATAAGTCATACTTAAATTACTTTTTTTCGTTGGTCCAGGCAACACAAATATCCAGTCCATAGCGACTGCCCTCATTAGCAAAACGCTAACATCAATTATTTGTTCAAATTAGTCAAATGTGAAGTTTCTACAGTTTCCACTTCCAATTTGAATGGACTAGATAGAAGGATTGATGAAGAACAATCACTTTTTTTTTTGTGACTATTCACGTTCTTCTCTTTCTTCTTCTTCTTCTTCTTCTTCTTCTTCTTCTTCTTCAGGCATTGACTCTCCTACTAACTTGGTCACCACTGAAGAAACAGAGGACACGGCAACAGTGTCATGGGATCGTGTCCAGGCAGAAATCGAGGGCTACATGTTGAGCTACACCTCTGCTGATGGCTCCAGCAGCGACATCCCTGTAGGACGTGAGAGCACTTCGTACAGGCTGGTCGGCTTGAAGCCTGGAGTTCTCCACACCGTCTACATCTGGGCCTTCAAGGGAGACAAAGTCAGCAAGAAGAGTTCAACAGAAGCTGAGACAGGTAAACTTTGAATGGTACCTTGGTTCATGTGTTTCCAAAATCAATCCATATAACGTTTATATAAATGTTTGACAAATACGTTAAAAGCAACCCGGTATCACGGCAAGACGTGAACATGTGACGATTTACCATGCTGGGAGACGTGAAGATGTCACGATTTCGTCCCTTCAAACGTGACAGTTACACGGTATTGTTAACCCATGTTAACCAGTGGAGAAATACCCGGAAATGCCAAGCAAATGCTACCCCGACGGTCGGTTGTTATTGTCAATATTAATATAATAATGATTTATTTTGTAATAGTCACACTCGATTACGCCGATTTTCTTGTTGCCCCAGCTGGTCGACACCTCTTTTAGCAGAAACAAAGGCTACATTAATGTATTAAATTGATGTTAATCCATGCGTGTGGATGTGGAATTAACGGACGTGACGTTGTGTGATTGCGTTGCCAGGCAACAGCTTCGGTTCATGTTCATTTACAAACTCTTCAACTACAACCGTAGCTATATTTCAAAACATGTTAGAAGGCCTCACGAAATACTTTAATGTACATTTAAATTTAAATGTGAAGGAATGTGTGGATAACAAAATACATCCGTCATAAACAAAACCGAAAACAGACGTAGGCAAGATCCTCAGCTCGGTGATTGGATGGTTTAGCCGCAATGCACGCTGGGATTTGGTGTTTATGCGATGTGAAATCCGAAAACATTTTTACATATAACAAATAATAAAATTCAATAACGTGCTTAGTATTATTTTATTTTGAAAAAATGTTTTAGAATTTCCGGTTTCGTTTATAACGGATGTATTTTGTTATACACACATTCCTTCACATTTAAATGTCTGTATGGGAAGCTCAAACAGCTCTTATATGCAATTCACCAATCACTTCACCTTGATCTTCTTTCTGTAGATTTTCAGCAAATTATTATTTTCCAAATTAGCACTGACCCCTTTTAGCTAATGTGCCAAGGACATCTTGAATTTACCTGAAAAAGGCTATTAAACATAATTAGGCTTGACACCTCATTTAATGTAGGTTAAGTTTACCAGGGGGCTGAATGTCTTAGAGAAGTTTAAGTGAATTTTGCTATGTTAACAAAGCCAGGAATGTTGTTTCTCCCGTGTCTCCTGTCTCTTGATCTGTGCTGTTTTGAATGTTAGCAGCTGTTGGTGTCTGTTTGTCTTTTTGTCTCTGAAGAAAGGCAGAGGAAACACGATTTTGATTACTGACTGGCGTATTTCCAAGTTGCTCTAGAAATTGAAAACGTTTAGGACTCTTAGCCTTTAAGCAGTAAAGAAAAGAGAAAGAGTCAAATATATTCCTCGCATTTGTATTGTTTTGATAGTTTAATGCCAATATTATTAATGTTTCTCAGGGAGAAGGAGAGCAGCTACATGTAAATCTCCCAGCTCAAACCACTCTAATTGTTATGAATATGTTTATAATTTGTAACATTTTGAGTTCCGACTTTTCACTCTTGCCCTGTTGCAGGTTTATGATTTTTGGCAAGGCCACAATTGCTCTGGCCACATGGGGAATATCAACTCCTTTGTGTTGCTGTGTTTGTTGAACATATCGGATGTATCTTTCCATATTTTTCTGTTTTTGTACACATCTTCATTTTTTTCCATTAAGGGTTCAGCTTTCAGGTTCTTCCTGGTTACTTTTGATGAGGGAAGCAGACATGTTAGCATGTATGCTCACTCATACATCAACCAGCAGGAGTGCTCAAGGAAGCAAATATCTGAAGTGGCTTGAAACTCACTTTGCTCCTGGTGATGTTAGCAATTGTAACCCCCTATTGATTTATAAAATGGAAAACATGTGGAAGAGTAACTATTATTATAAGGAGTACAAATAGCTTTGGAAAAGCAACATCAATGGTTCAGGTTTTTCTTATCTTTAACAACGTTCTGTCACCATCTTTTGTTTGCAATATTAGTTTGCATGTTCTTTAATTAACGTATATTTCTAATAGCTCTGCTTACATAACAATGAGATGTGATGTCAAACTTGGATTCAGGACCTCAAACAAAAAAAATGGTCACATAGGGAAAAAATAGTCATTAATTATTCTAAAACATTTTTCATATTCTTGATAAGAAAACCACTTGTTTTGATTGAAGAACCCAAAAAAGACCATCAGACACCTCCAAACACATTTATCCAAGTTTGATGTTTCTACCCTCTAACCAAGTAGCTGAATGTTATGTATAAGAGGTAGCTGTGTTTAGTTGTTGTTATGTTTGCACTTGATATATTGTTGTTCTTTCGTAGTCTGAACTAACCATAACTCCCCATGTAGAGCTGGATGCCCCTACTAACTTCTTGGCCCGAGATGAAACTGAGTCCAGCTTCAGGGTGTCCTGGGTTCACACCAAGGCCGAAGTCGATGGCTACATGCTAAGCTACAGCTCCTCTGAGGGCTTGAGTGAGGAAATCCCTGTCGGGTCTGAGAGAACTTCCTACGTGCTGACTGGCCTCAGACCTGGAGTCCTCTACACTGTCAACATCTGGGCCATCAAGGGGAGCAAATCCAGCAGGAAGATATCTACACAAGCGGAGACAGGTCTCAAAGACTTTCTGTTTGAATTCAAATAACTTAACTATCTGATTAGCTATTGTCTAAAATGTGGGATTAAATGCTCATATACATGAAATAGTATGTTGAGGACCCTTCAAACAATGTCAAAGAGACTTCTTTTTTTTACTAGACCTGGTTGTTGAATATAATTTTCAACCAATGTGTAATTAGGCCGATCCCAACTCCCTTACCTTTGCCCTACCTCAAGTTTTGGAGTGCCACAGACAGTAGGGTTTGGATTATTTACCTAAGAAATTTGACACCACTCCTTACGACATCATTACATCATTAGCTGATAAAATAGGTAACTATTTAAATATTTGTTTAAAAGAGGACATGCAAATAACATTACCTCACACTCTCAAATCAGGGAATTTTCATTGATGAACACAATTTGGGATCTGCATCTGAAAGCGCCTCGTTTGGTGGGCTGGATGACCACAACCTGTTTATCCCCTAAGCAAGGAAACAGGACATTCTAGCCTGCATGGCGGCTTGCGAAACGGAGGAGTGGCCCAAATGAGGAAGGCCTTAGTCTGTTACATAGTCCACAACTCTATATTTAAACTACAAGCTATCGGCAAAAGGGGAATCCGAGTCCAGCTTTAGTTTTTCATGAAACAAGCGGGTCTTGGAATACCTTATGGACTGGTCTTGAGTCTTTAGTTTGCATCTGTAGTACAATAACCACCTCCTCTAACATCTTCCTCTAGACCTGGATGCTCCTGCTAACCTCTTAGCCCGAGATGAGACAGAGTCCAGCTTCAGCGTGTCATGGGATCCAGTCCAGGCAGAAATTGATGGCTACATCCTCACCTACAGCTCCTCTGAGGGCTCTAGTGAGGAAATCCGAGTCGGGTCTGACAGCAGCTCTTACAGGCTGACTGGCCTGAGGCCTGGTGTCCTCTACACTGTCTACATCTGGGCCATCAAGGGGAGCAAAGCCAGCAAGAAAACCTCAACGCAAGCTCAGACAGGTCTCAAATCTACCATTTTCTTTCATATTGACCACTTAAAGCCATGCCTACATTTAGGCTGCGGCCACACGAGGACGGATTCGGTCGTTTGCGTTACTGTTTAGTGTCATATAGACCGTTCGGCCACACGAGGACGACCGAATACGGCACTAAATGACTGAGGAAACGATAACGGGTCCCAAGGTGGATAGAAAGGCATACGCAACTCTCTGGGGGGTCAAACGGCTCCGTGTGTACGCCCTATCCGAACATTTTCAGATCACTGATAGTGATTGCGCAATAGCCCCGCCTCTCCCCACCTCTTCTGCTCACCTCCGCTTACCCCGCGCCATTTCTGAAGTGTTTCGCCACCAACAACAACAACAATGGCGGATCGCAGAGTTGCTATCGTGCTCCGGACGCTATTGACCATGCTACAGTTGTTTGTGCAACATCTACAGCAATAATGATGAGGCAATAGCCCCGCCTCTCCCCACCTCTGCTGCTCACACCCGCGTCAAAGTAAACTGCACCCTGAATTCAGATTATTTATCTTTCTCTCGATATGGACCTAAACGCGAGTGAAGTCTAATCTGACAGGACGGAGACACGCAGCTCTGCTCCCCTGCAGCTCCTCCCGCTGCAGCAAAACACACACTTCAAGTCAGATCATCACCCTTAGCTATTTTAATTACCTCTCAAACTCCCTAAACTAGTTATAAATATGTTTATTTTTACTGTCGGCCGGGTCACTCATTACTGGATCAGCTGCTGCATGAGACAGACACTGACGCTGTCCGAAGAGAGGGAGGAAAAAGAGAGGCTCCGTGTATTTTATTATTATATTATATAGAGTCGTTATTCATTTGTTTTAAAGCTCAATAAATAACAAAGAAGACATTTGACCGGCACTTTTATAATTTTGTCCGGAAGATTTAAACTTTAATACACGTTGACTGGCGAAAAACTCTGCCCGGTTCCCTCGGCCCCCACCGCGGAGAATAAACAGAAGGACAACCATGCTTCTTCGCTGCTTTTGTGGAGGAAGTTACAGCGCCACGTACAGGCTCCTGCATATGTACTGCAGCTTCTCTATTGGTTGGAGCTAAACGGAGCTGTCTCGTGTGGGCAGACACTATCCGGATAACTATTGCGTGTGGACGGAAGCTTGTTTGCGATTGCGTTTGCGTTAATCCTATGCGTTTAGCCGTTTTCGTCCTCGTGTGGCCGCAGCCTTAAACTGAACTACTTAACACACTTATTTTTTGTGGGACTGTTTATTTTGTATTCTTCATATTTTATACAGTTATTTATTTAAAAAAAACTCTATTTTAAAACCCAAAAGAAAAAAAAGTTTCACATATGGTAGACTAATCGGCTTAAGGAAGTTTCAAATGAATTAATCCGTCACTTCATCCATCTACTTGCCAGTTTCTTGTGCGTTTCACAGCGAGCAAAGCAGAACAGACGTCCTTTTTCCTCAATAATTTACTCCAGTTCTTCCTGAATAGTCTTGTGCCAGCTCAGAGGTGTAATCCATTATTTCCAAGTGATCTTCACACCTCTACCCGCTTCTCTCGAATAACCTCATCAGTCTCTTGTATCCAACAATGTGATCATTTCAGTTACATCTGCCAACGTTTGTGACCACAGATGAAGGAATGGCTGAAGATTGACTATTTGGCACTGGTGTCTCCCTACTAGAATTCACTCATTTGTTGTCTACGTTGCTGCACCCAATCCCTCTTACGCTTTTGTCTTTCTCTTAAGTCCTTACTCTTGTGTAAAAACCCAATTTATCTGGATATTTTGTGAAGCTGTCTGCACATCTTTTCTAGAGAAGGGCAACTTAAAGCGTCAAGGGACTTCTTTCCGAGTTTGACAGCCTATTTCACTCCTGTTGTGGACCACCGTCTTTCTAAGGGTGTCCCAATGACCATCACTCTACACCTTCTAACTACAGCTTTTCACAGCTGCTTGTATGATAGGGAAATGAAACAGAGTCCATTGTGTGAAGAACCTATGATTGGATAGAAAAACATTTGGTTTGGAGTTGGGAATTAAAATAATCTGGCCAGCAATACCAGGCCTTTTTAGCTAACTCAAAGGGCCAAATGTTGTGACCAATCAACGTGTTCCTCCTTTCAACATCAGGTGCACCAGAGTCCAGGATGGATACATTTATGCTTTTTTTCTCACAATCACCATTTTCCCAGTCCTTACACTTTGGCTACCAGGTATTGCCTGAAACCTTCAACATTTCTGGATGAGCTGCAAGGTTCATTCGACCATAGGGGCTCTCATATAGAAGTTTTTTCTTAGCTCTTGCTATAACCGTGACTCCATATGCAGAACTTGGAGCTCCAACTAAACTCTTGGACCATCATCAGAATGTTCTGAGACACAATGCAGTCAAAAATGAATAAACACTGATGTAAGCTCAAGCATAGAGAAACCTCTGTGATCCTATGCTGACTCTGACAAGCTTACTGCCTCTTCCTTTCTAATGTCACATCATGTGGGCAGTGAGGAAGATTTCAATCTCATATATGTAGAGGGTATCTTATTTGTTTTACGATGTAATATATGAAAGTACACATTATTGTTCTCCTTGAAATTACCACTATATAACTAATGTTTGTTAGCAAATGCATGCCAGAAGATTTCATTACAATGCATCTTGTAGTTTGCATCTGTAGTACAATAACCACCTCCACCAACATCTTCCTCTAGACCTGGATGCTCCTGCTAACCTCTTAGCCCGAGATGAGACAGAGTCCAGCTTCAGCGTGTCATGGGATCCAGTTCAGGCAGAAGTTGATGGCTACATCCTCACCTACAGCTCCTCTGAGGGCTCTAGTGAGGAAATCCCAGTCGGGTCTGACAGCAGCTCTTACAGGCTGACTGGCCTGAGGCCTGGTGTCCTCTACACTGTCTACATCTGGGCCATCAAGGGGAGCAAAGCCAGCAGCAAGATTTCAACCAAAGCTGAGACAGGTTAATACTCTACCAATAGGCAGGATTTATTTTGGTTACAACAAAGCCCTCCTCTCTCTTGAAATATCAATCTATCTTAAAATAATGTGGACACATCCTGGAGTGTTTTATATATCTTTTTTATAGATACTAAAAAACGGTGGAAGGCCAACAAACACAAATGTTTAAAAAATTGCTGTGAAAAAACAGATATTGCTCTCGGCCAGATAAGAATTTATTGTTGGTCTGCTGCTTGTGGCCTTTAGTTTAGTGATGTTGATTCCATTTTAGCAGTAACAAGTCCCCGTCTTGGATCAGCATTATGTACACATAAAGGAATGTTGTAGCTTTCATCCCAATAGAGTGATTTTAATTTAAGAGGAAAACAGCATTACATTGGGTTATGGATTGCTGCATACTGTTTGATGTGGCATTACTGGATACACTGGTATTCACAGGGGTCAAGGGTTAGTTATCAGAGCAAGGTCAGTGAATGCATCCTGGGACAGAGAATCACCTGTGGGGCTTACGTCATTTGTGAGACATATACACCTAGATCAGGGATGGGCAACTTTGATGGTGGTGGGGGCCACATAATTGATATACTGGCCACCAGGGGGCCGCAGCTTCACTTGGAACACACACACACAAAAATGCCATGTGTTGTACGTAATTATTAACAAATATACTAAGTCTGACATCTTCATTGACATTTTACAATCAAAGGGAACATCCCCAAAAAATGGGAACTTCCTCTAATAAGCCACTAAACAAATATCGGTTCACAGAAATGTTATTTCATTTTTACAAGTGGCATGTTTGTATTGAACAGGTTATTAAACAGTGCAATACAACTATTTTAAACTATTGGAAAGCACGGAAATTGTGTGTGTATTGAGATTAACCATTAAGATGACATAAACATGAAGTCATGAACACTAACCCAGACATTAGTTGTCTAACTTGAACCTGTCTCTGCATTCACCTTATTCCACAATAAGGGGAATGTCAACACGCCCGCACTTTGCTGTTCCTCAGCAAAGTGCTCCCCCTCCCTCCCGCTGAAATTATGAATGAAAAGCGTAGTAATCATAGATAACACGGCAGGGTCCGTGACAGTTTGTTTTCATCTGATTTCAAATAAACAAAGTATTTTTAAGAATATTAAACTTTTTTCGCCAAATTCAGATGATAAATACAAATGTTAAGCTTGTAAAGGCATAATTACAAGAGGCAATTTAACGTCACAGCAGGCATAACAACAGCCGGTGTTTCTTGTGAGGGTTTCCCCGGGAAACAAACACAATACACACAAATGCGTCACAGATTATTTTGCGGTATTTGAAATCATGTACGCAGCTCGCGACGTAACTAGGAGTCTAGTGGACGGTATCAGTACTACATTTAAAAAAAAAAAAATCCTAGCCCATCCCTGACCTAGATGAACTGCTTAATATGTAAACCCCAAAGCTAAGCTAAACTATAATAATCTACCACATTGTGTTGATGCCTGCTAAACCAAATTAACTGAACATTGCTGTATTATTTATTCAATATTGATAATGTTTTTTTGATCAATGTTACACTAAACAGCAATACATAATTTCTTACCCCCTGAGAAGTTTAATTTATTGAACTGTAGATTTCTTACAAATACCAAAAACAGTTGACACTTAACTTTAAAACTATGAGGGGGAAACCAAAACTCATCCTGTGGCTGGAAATGTGTCCGGGAGGCCGAGGCCAGGTCACTGGGAATGTCTGGTATCTGATGGCGCGTTTCCACTGCAGCGGGTAGCTCGCGTTTCCACTTGGCCTAGTTTTGGCCCGGGGCTACTTTTTCACCTTTTTTTTGGCCCGACTAAATCGTGGTTCTAGGGCCAGGAACAACCAGGCTGAGTCGGGCTGAGTATGCTAAACTAGAGAGAGAATCGCTGGCAAGGGGGCTACAACTACAACAAGATGAACATATTTGACCGTGATTTAATTGTAATACACGTTTCAAAATGATGCCGAAGTAACAACATACTGATACCGGTTAGTAAAAACCATGAATTAATGCTTTGACAAGTCTGCAGACAGACGGCAGGCGAAAAACCTTGTTTTCTAAACGGAGCTTGGCTAAGCTAACGTTATATATGCTCCGACCGTCCACACTCACAACAACGGCCTATACAGACATAAATAAACCAGAGACTGTGTTCGCCATGACACAGACAGTCTGTGGTTTGTACTTGTTTAACTTTTGTCTAGTTTCTGAACAGATATGAAGAGCTGTGAGCTCTGAGTGCTAAGAGCTAACGGCTGTGTTGTTTTTTGGGGCGCTCAATGAAGATGACGTCACGGCTCCGCCTACACTGCGTTACTATAGTAACTACCCCAGTTCCTAAACTGTAATGGAAGCGCAGCACTAAAGTGAGTCGGGCCTAATAAGGCCTAACCAAACCGAGCGAGGCCGAGCGAGGCCTGCAGTGGAAACGCGCCATTAGTGAGGGGTAAAAATAGCAGTGGCCGCACATGGTGAACGGGTTACAACAACAGTATCTTTGTGTGAGCCAGATGATCTGTAAAATCACCTGGGAGCTTTAAGTGAAAGCGGCAACTTTTTCAATTAGGCAGAAAAGGGGCACGTTTTGGATTATTAACTTGTCTCGTCGTAACTCATTCAGAAACGTTTTAGTGGCTACAGACCAACACCGTGCTGGGTTCAGATAGGAAAGCCATGTGTCACAAGATATCATCTGGGACCCATAAAAGCATGTGTTATTTATTCCATTTGTGATTTTATTGCACCTAGTAACAGGCACTATTAATCTGTCAATTTAGACTGTCTTAAACCAACATCTGTGTGTTTCACAGCATTGCTTTTAAAAAATGATGTCACCAATGGCACCCCTAAATCTGTCACTGTTAACACCTTTCTCCCATTACAATTTCATTACATGAAAAGACTGAGAATTGGAGGGTTTCTGAATTGTATGAGTTTTTGACCTTGACCCTGTTCTCCTTTGGGGTCCCTCCTTAGTTGATTATTTCCCTGAGTTTTTGTTAACAAACTCAAGTAGAAGCAGCACCAAAGTTCTTCTGTTTTCAATCCAGTAAAGACGTATTAAATAAACCGTGTGCTTGTGCTGTAATCTCTCTGATTTGCATCAAATCCACAGACATTGATGCCCCCAAGGACCTGAAGGCAACAGATGTGTCGCTGGAGTCTGCCCTTATGACCTGGGTTCCTCCTCTGGCTGACATTGAGGGCTACATCCTCACCTACAGAGATGAGGAAGGCAACATGGAGGTAACTTAGATATATTTTCTCTCTCAGAAATTGTAGACACCACTTCAAAATGTATTCACATATGTCACAACTGAGGTATGAAGGTCAATTAAATCTGTAAATACACAGGGATGTGTCATACAACTGTTACATTGAGTTACAAAGAACGTATAGAAAGCTCAGTTTGGCAATAGGAAGAAAAACAACATTTCATTTCTTATTGAAAAAAAACAGAGCTGCAGTTAATTTCAGATAACTGTGGCTGAATGACAATATTCAACTTAACAAAGCTGATTTAAACTCTATGTTTAAGCAAACAAATATCCATTAAACATATTTTGTAACTCTTTTGATTTTAAAATACTACTGCTAGTTTTTAAATCTCTAAATGGCTTAGGACCGAGGTATATAGACGACCTACTCCATCACTATGAAGCATCCAGGAGTCTCAGGTCTTCTGGGTCGGGTCTGCTCTCTGTTCCGAGAATAACCACTAAACATGGAAAAGCAGCTTTTAGTTATTATTCCAACAATTTGGAACAAACTGCCTAAATGATGCACGTCAGCCGAAACACTTCCTATTTTTAAATCTCGACTAAAAACGCACCTATTTGCCGCTGCTTTTAATTGAGCTGCCCATACTCACACTACAGTACGCCTTTTTAGTCATGTATTCTGTACCTGCTGTGTTTATTTATTTAATTTATTTCATTACCTTTGCATATTATGCCTGTTTTTAAATGCCTTTTTAATAATGTATTTATGCTGTATTTGTTCTTAAATGTCTTTTGCTTTTAATCTGTAAAGCACTTTGAATCGCCACGTGCTGAAAAGTGCTATATAAATAAAATTGCCTTGCCTTGTCTTGCCTTGCCTTGACTTTAAAACGTGCTGAGGTGACAGTAAAAGTGACTTTAAGCTCTGTAGTACGCTGACCTCTTGTGGTCAAAATAAAAATGAATCTACTGGGAGTGATTTAAACTACATGAAGGAGGTGATTGATCTTTTCCTTGATACTTTTTAATACCTTATAATAATAAAACATTAGTCTACCTAATGCATGTGTCTTATTGAAGCTTAAGACAATGTCATCTTTCATAAAGTGAGAGCTCAGTCAGATGAAATGCAATTGTGAATTGTGTTCAGACGGTTGAAAAGCAGATTGGGGCCAGCGAGAGCAGTTTTGCTTTATCCAGTTTGGAGACTGGGAAGAAATACATCGTCACCATCATCGCCTACAGGGGGAGCAAGAGGAGCAAGGTGGTGGAGACCTTCTTCAAAACAGGTCTGTGCACAGTTCACTGAGTCTCTCCTGCTTTTTGTGTATGCTCTTTTCTGAAATTGGAATTTCTATTAGTTTATGTCAGTTTCTCTGAGACGTCACATTGTGAGTATTAAATAGGTATTACCCATTTGTGCCCAAAGAATACATTTGGTATGTTAACGGAAAGGCCAAAACAATTATTCTGATTGGTATAAACTTTTTAGTCCACGGACATGCTCTGGGCAGGTATAAGGATAAGTACACCTTTAAAATGTTTAGATCACATGAATGATCACAATTTTATCTAGTCATATTCCAATGTTCCTAAAATCGAGAAAAAATGCCAACGTTGCACCTCTATGGCCACAACAGATTAAATATCTAGTTCACTGTGACCTCACAACACATGTTTTGTCCATAACAAATAATGTAAATGGTACTTAAGATGGGTTAACAACACCATCACATCTCTTCTCTAGTTGGCCTCGTGAACCCCTTCCCTGTGGACTGCACCCAGGTCATGAAGAATGGCAATAAGAAGAGTGGCATATACACGCTTTACCTTAACAACGACCGCTCCAAACCATTTGAGGGTTTCTGCGACATGGAGACTGACGGAGGCGGCTGGCTGGTACCAATTACTTCCACTTACCAAAATATATAAATTTGATTTCAATATTAAAGGTTCCAACGAGTCACACAGCCTGAGAAAGGTTAATGTCTGAAAAGTTATCCTGAGCATTTCCACATTAGAGATATTCAAGACCTCTGATGCTTCTTTTTTGATTTGTGTTCTCAACTATATAGAAATGCAGTTTTAATTAGCTGGAGTACCCATGAATTATAGTAGTTGCCAGTTATAGCTACTGAAATGTTAGTGTTGGAGATGGTAACCAAAGAAAACATTTGGAAAGATTTGTGTTTGCTGCTTTCAGGTGCTGCAGCGACGTAACACCGGCAAGCTGGACTTTATGAAACGCTGGAAACAGTGCATAGCCGGCTTTGGCAACTTGACAGAGGAGTTCTGGATTGGTGAGCACCGGTTCTTAGCAGAAATTGAAGTATGCACATCTGAACATTAATGGAGCATGTCCTCTTGTCTGGCTGTTCCCTCAGGTCTGGATAAGATATATGAGCTCACCAACACTCCGACTCAGTATGTGCTGAGGGTTGAATTGGGACTGGGCGCAGAGAGAGCCTATGCTGTGTACGACGACTTTAAGATTGCAACGGTCAAGCAGAAGTTCAGACTCACTATCGGCAAATACAGTGGGACAGCAGGTGGGCCTCTTGCTCCTTAAATCTCTTCCAAACTACCAATTGACACCATATGGAACTTACAAAATGTATATTCTCTCAGACACTTCCCTCAAATAGAAAAAGGAAAGAGAACACACAGTAGGCACCCCACCCAGTATTCTGTGGGGTGCTGAGAAAGCTATTCACACTAACAAAAGATGGAATATTTTTTGAGAAAATGTGTATATTCTGTCAGTTACAGACATGAGCTATATGGGGAAAGTGATGTCTCAAGAAAGCAGGGCTTTTGTGGGATTTGAAGCCAGACATATGCAGACACACAGCGAGTGGGAACATACCACAGTGTGCTGAAACAACGTATACTGTATCTCTCTATTTCTGTCTTTTTATTACATTTCTTCCATCAGGGAACTCATGGAAGAAAAGGAAGTGAGCAGAATAACTGTTAGTAGAGAAAGGTTGAACTGCATACAGACTGTTCTGTATTATATAAACATTTAGGCTCTATTAATTTTTTATTTCTAATGATCCCCAGGTGACGCTATGACCTACCACCAAGGCCGGCCCTGGACTACTATAGATAACGATAATGACATCGCCCTTGGCAACTGTGCCCTGGCCCACCGTGGCGCCTGGTGGTACAAGAACTGTCACCTGGCCAACCTCAACGGAAGATGGGGAGACAGCAGGCACAGTTTGGTGAGTGAGCAGTGAGGCACTCCTGCACTGATGTTCATAGGGTGCTATCCTGCCATTACTGTGGATCTGCCCATTTTGGGTTTAAAAAGACGAAAAAGTAATACAAAAGACAAATTAGAAAGCTAGTAGGAGGGTTCATGTAGGGACTTGCATCAGCATTAGCGCAAACATATCAGTGTAATTATGAATATTGTTCACTCCAAACATAACCAGTCTTTATGGCTAAATTGTCAAGGACAAAGTGTTGAAGTTAACTCTGAATATGAAAATATATGAAATGGAGTCTTCTCACCAATAGGTGGCACTGACAATGTTATGTGATGATAGATTTCAACATACCCATGTTACCTGTTAACAGTCTAAAGTTCAAATAAGGCTTTATACTCTCATTTCTAAACTCCATCCCCAGTAATTGATTTAATTTTTCGTTCTAGGTATAAAGTTCAAATTTGCGTTGCAAAGTTTAGCTACACTGGAGACTTTTTTTAATTGTTTATTTTCTGTGTTCTGAGTCTCTTTCAGTTCAAAATGTCGATAAAGCAAATCCAATTTTTATTGAGCACGGTTTTTAATTAATTTAGCAGGTTTCAATAGAGAGACGTGCTTTTCTCTTCTATTTTAATTGTGAATTTCTCTAACTACTAAACAAAATATATTTAGCCGTTGAACAATTACCACTCAGAACCAGCTGATACCAGCGCTTAAATAATGGGCGGCAAATACAACTAATCATGATACAAAATGGAACAGCCTCTGTTATTTATGTTCAATCAAAACATACTTACAAAAAGAAACTTGAAAACGCGTGCTCACTGGGAAGCTGTTCCCTGGTCAGCAATCACAGACAACTTCACCCCAGCCCTCTCTCAGTTGTTTTGTTTTAGATTGTTGAGATGAAGCACACATTTTGAATCAGCAGTGATGAGAAAACGAATTTCTCACACCAGCTATAAAGCATAAGTGTTTTTTACCAGGCTGATAGGATAACAACAACAGTTATTATGTCTAAGGGAGTCTGATACTGAAGCAAATGCCAGTGGAATTGTTCTGCTCGAGACTTCATCCATAATATTGCCGCTGCAGATCACTCCCGCAATGTTTGTCGGCGAAATGCAATAACAGTCAAAACAAGTTTGTAGGCTACTTACATGAAATGAAGACTGAGGCTGGTGTTTAATAGTGTTTGTCATTCTGCCTGTCTATCATTGTCACCTGCCCATTTCTCTCACCCTTTTCTTGTCCCCCTCATTTCCCCTCTCCCTTCTATTTCATCGCTCCAATGTATACCGATACTTAACTCCCTTCTTCAATCTCCTGCCGCTCAATCTGCTCTCAGGGAGTGAACTGGGAGCCATGGAAGGGCCACCTGGTGTCCCTGGACTTCACAGAGATGAAGATCCGACCTCTGGGAGCCATGTCCAGCAGGAAGAGGCGATCATTGATGGCCAGAGAGAAGAGCAGAGCCACAAACCCCCAAAAGAAGTAACAGTGCATCTCCCACTAAAAGCACAACAGTCATCACCAGTCCCATTAACCCTGCATCACGCTAGACTTGGGTGTTTCTGTACCTTTGTTCATACTTATGTCCGCACATGCCTGTATGTGTCTTAACTCTTGGACAATATGTACACACACTGAAAGAAATCCGGATATGGAATAATAACTTATTATCTGTTTGTATGCAATGAGATCAATCAGAAATTCCTAGGTTTAGTGTGTTTGTGGGAAAGACAAATGCCTTGGTGTTGTTTTGAGTGAACTGAATATTGAACAAGTTTATCAGTTATACAGCAATTGTTATTCTTACAAGCTCCTGTTTCACTGATTCTGGTACTAACTTCAATTACGGATCAGGAAACAGAAGATTTAAAGGTGGGGTAGGTAAGTTTGAGAAACCGGCTCGAGATACACTTTTTGTTATATTCCATGGAATGCTCTTAACATCCCGATAGCAATGAATATCTGAAGTGCTTTGACAAAAAATTCATAAAAAAATTGATCTGTGGAAGCCGTAGAACTGTAAAAAGCACGACGGCCTACCTGCCTGTCAGCCTTCCGTCTGTGCACAAATTTATCTCGTGCCCTCATTGGTCATGTGCGCGTTCGTGTGTGTTGGAGGAGGGGCTCTGTAAGGAAGTGGCAGATTTTTTCCAGCTGTGTATTTTCAAATTCTAGCGCACTCGAGCTGGTTTCTCCAAAATTACCTACCCCATCTTTAAGTAAAATTGGGCGAAAAAAACGAATTTTCTTCAATTCCTTCATTAACTTTCTTTTTAACAGGCCTCCGGGCAGCAGCCCAGGTTATTTGTATTATATGTGTTTATTTGATGTCTTATGAAGATTTGAGTAGCAGCCTTTCTTGTGTATAGTAGCACTGTCATAACAACATAAATGTTAAAAACAAGATGCGAAAATGCCTTGTGTGGTTTGTTTTAAGATCAGCTGTGAACAGTTAGCGAGTTAGTGCCCCTGAGTTTATTGGCGGTGAAGTTAGCTGGCTGTGTCACATTCAGCTGCCACTGCCCTGCACACACTGTCACATCCCATCAGTGTGTACAGAGCCAAGAATAACAATGGAGGCTGAGTGACCATACTGCTCCTGCTTTATATTCATTTGATACCGACAGCGAATATCAATCAATGCAATGTGCCGACTTCAAACGTTCATATGGATGAAGTGTGTTTGCATCGTCTTGAGGGACAAACTTGTTTTCAATCTGGAAAGCTGACAAAGGTTATTATACTACTTTGACTTTGACTTCATGTATAATTGCATTTTTTACACTTGTAATACAAACTGGTTTATGAGACAGGGATGGAGCGCACAAATCAACTTTTCTGATGATTTGACAGATTTCATCTAAAAGTACCCCGCTCCTCCATAAATGTAACTCTCACTTAATGTCTTATCTTTAAACCTTCACGGCTCATAAGATTTTATTTGAACAGATCTTCAATCGGGAGTTTCAAGGTCAGTAATTAGGACCAATTCTAAATCATTTACAAACCTGTATATGCCCATTTTGTTTTACTAATTTCAATCACACCAACATTACAGATGCACATTTATATTTGTGCCATGCATTCACACAATAATTCAAAAAATTAATAGGTTTTTTTTACATGAAGATTGTCATTTTTCTAGACCCTTATGGATAAAGCTTGGACAAAATACTAGGCATTTATCTTTCCGCAGAGGTAAAAGTTGAACATTTGAAATGGGAATATCAGTAAGGTCTTATTAATTTGAACTACGACTGTAGTGCTTCATTTCTGTATCACAGAATTGATGCATCTTGAGATAACAGAAGACTAAGAGTGTTTTAAAATGCAGCTCTTCGGCCCTGTCCTTTTACAGTAGCTCTGTTAAAGGATATAATCCCATTTTGTCCTCATGCAGTTTTAATGCAGCTGTAGTTAGCTGCATTACATACTACATCACTTTGTCCTCCATCCCTTACAATAAACTGCTTTAAGGAGGGCTCTCTTCACAGCCAGTAAGGTCGGGAGAACACTTACAACGATTATTAAACCGTTCAAAGAGATATTTGAACAAATCCATGGATTTAATCCCAATGAAAACATGCTGATTCTTTGCAGGTAATGTTAACACTGTTGATCATTCATTTGGTGAGTTATCATCAGCTGAAGTTGAATCCTCAAATATTTCTATATGATCTTAATGACATTTTGAGTGATAGTGATCACATAAGTAATTGAAGTTATGTGTGAGGACATTTGTTCCACATTTAAAGGTGATCCATCCAACAGTTCTGAAGACATCTCACTCTCAAACCAAAATGCCAACCTGCTGGTGGTGCTAGAAGAAAAGTCAGTGGTTCAACAAATGAATTGTGATTCAGCACTAAAGTATTGGACTGTCAGTTCATGATATACATCATACGTGTGGTCACAAAGCTAAGTTGCATTACTAATTAAACACATCAACTTTTGTTTTGGTTTTCAACAAATCCCAATCTTCATTAGCAGATGGAGTTTCCTGAGTTTAAAATCACATTATTAAATACATTACAAATTACATTTGTGTGACACTTGGATAAATGTTTGAAACAAAAGTGTTCAGTGCTGACTCTGTAGTTCCTCTATCTATGCCTGCAAAGTTCCCGCAGTGCAACATTTTCATCATACTGAATTGAGCAATATACTTTCAGGGACTGATGACTGTTTGCCGTCTGGTCTCACAACAGTTTCCCAATTCTGTATCTCATAATCTGTAGACAGCAGCAGTTTACTGGCTGTCTGAGCTGGAACCCATTTTACACGGCTGCTAAAAGTCTTTGGAAAGGATATAAATAGCATAACATACCACTTAAACACAAAAAAAGATAGAGATTGAATTGAAACAAACAAAGCACCACCTTGAGTAATGCCATTCCTTCCTCAAAGGCCAAAGAAAAAGTGAACCGAAAATGTTTTTGAGTGTCTATTTATCGGAACAAATGAGTGTGAGAAGGCTCCTGCAAATATTTCCAGCATAGCTTGTCATTTCAACTTTGAAATGAATGTCTCACACATGCTCATTGATGCGAAAGGCCTTTTCAGCCACAGTGATTGCAAATGTCTTTAAGGAGATTGGTTCCTGCCACTGCTCTGCAAAGCAAGTGGTTTGCTTGTTGCCAGCATAAACAGAGAGAGGAGGGTATTTCTCTCTCTTTCTGTCTGTCTGTCTCCCCGTTGTTGCTACATACTGTACAGTATAAGCTTGAACACATTACACTTACGCCTGGTGTTCAGCGTGATGTGCTTTTTCCGTGAACTAGGTAGTGTTGTAACAAGGGAGTGTTTGTATGAAGAGGAGGCGTGTGAGCTGTTCATGGAAAAGAGGGAAGTACAGACCAGACAGAAGAGGAGAGAATAAACTCTGGATTAACTTCTCTTTGTCAAAATAGTACTCTGCAAATGACTCACCCCAATTTCATTATTATTGGACACATTATATAGACAAGGTGTGAGTTCACTAAACACCTTTCTGAAAACATATGCTAAAACAGTAGCCCTTCTATCAATATGTTCTCCCTATTGAGATGCGATACTTAGCTTTATGCGATAAGGAATTATAAAAGATTAATCAAAATATGCTTTAGTAGCAGGAGTGGTGCTCTATTAAAGTTGAGCATTATTTAAAAAGGCTTCTTAAAGCAGATTTGTGTGCCCCTGTCTGGATTGATTGAAGGATAATGTCCTGTTTGGTTATCCTACAGCGTGACTTCTGCATTCACCAATGAACTTCTTCGTCACTGAGGTGTCTGGGGCCTTGTGACTGTCCTTGACAATGACTCCTGGGGGGCACAGCCTGTATATTTAACCTGCGGAGCCTCATCCAGCTGAAAACGTTTTGAATGTCATGGAGTAGCGCAGTGGGACAGAGGCAGAGTGAACTGCTTACATCAGGCGTTGAGAGTGAACAAGACTCGCAGAGTGACAGACAGGCGAGTACAAAAATAAAACGGTTGCGTTGCCTAGCAACATAGGTGCTACGCAGCTGCTCCCTTCTGTCTGATTGTGGGCTATATTCTCTATAACTTTATCATGCATCCCTACGTTGGCTGCATTGGTGTTTCTTTTCTTCTGTTTCTTATAAAATAAGCTTCAGGTTATCTTATTTATTGTGTAATAAGTGTTTGATTTCTTGTTTGTATGTCAATTTGTCTCACTTATGTCCTTTTTTCTGGTTAGGTACAGTGAGTCTCTACAGAGGAAGGCACTTTATAGGTTTATATTTGATAATCAGTTGTTTGCAGAGGCTGCAGTGCTTTCTTTAAAAAAGGAATTTGTAGTTTTTTTTAACCTCAGGGCTCTGTGGGGTGATGCTACTCCACGGACTCTGACATTTAAAACAATTTAGTATGTAGCTTAAATGTTCTTTAGTTTGACAGTACTACCACACACACTTTCTTTAGTACAACAGAAGGCCTACTTCTACTTTACAATAGTACTCTTTTCATCCCTGCACACCTTTGAGATGCCTGCGCACCTTTGAGATGCCTGCGCACCTTTGAGATGCCTGCGCACCTTTGAGATGCCTGCGCACCTTTGAGATGCCTGCGCACCTTTGAGATGCCTGCGCACCTTTGAGATGCCTGCGCACCTTTGAGATGCCTGCATCCAACACAGTGAAATGTTTGGTGTTTTGTTCATTGTTGTTTTGGTATCAGAGGCACCTGTGCTCTCACCACTCAGCAAACATTTCTAGAGCAACAGCTTGGTTTACATTTAATTCAACGTCCCGTGTGACCTGCATGTGGCTGTTTTCATGTGCTTCTCAAGTCCAAAATGTGCCAATAGATAGAAGTGGTTGTCAGATGAAGCATGACGGGGTGAGCTCTCAGCAATTGAGAAACACTCAACTGAACGTGTCAACTCATTGATCGTTGTTTACAATTGATCACATCTTTGTTAAGCACATCAGTGATAAGAAAACCAATTCGTCATGGAGTTGGATACACCTCCTCATGTCACGGTACATAGATGACAAGATGTGAAAGATCATTTTCACACCTCAGGCCTTTAAGATATGAAATAAACATGAAATAAACATGTATTTGTTTCTGTTTACACTGAGATTTAAGCTACTGTATGCTGGAACTGACAAACCCAAAATAGCACACGCTAGTTAAGAATAACGTTCCGCACAACATATTTCCCAAAGTGCATGTCAGAGCATTAATATTGTAAAGATAAATCGCTCCTCAGGCCGAACTGATTACTTGCATCAAAGATTGCTCCGCTACGGCCATCAATGCAATAATGAAAATAACATGTTCATGAACATCACTGGAAGTGCTTATTAATTTAATCGCTCTCAGCCTTGTTTATTTACACCGTTTATACCATAAGCAACCTTCCCCTACTGCTTTTATCTACTTATCTTTTAAACTCGCTGCAGTTAAAGTCGATGTGAGTGTAATAAGAATATTTTTAGGCAGATGTCATGCTGTATGTAGATCTACCACACACAAATGTGACTCTTTGTAGTTTCTTTCTTTCACATTTCACAGACAGTCAAGTTCTGGGTCCTGTGGTCTCAGAACAGTGTATTAAAAGTCTGCAAAAATTAGCAGGAGCATTGTTCCTGTATGCTCAAAATAAATGCATTTGCTGTAGATATATTTAAATGTTGTGAGCATATTGTCTTTAGCAGCTGAGTCTTAGCAGCTTTGTCCTTAACAAAAAGCTTGTCCATGATCACACACAAAGATAATGACCTTTTGTCACAACTCAAAGGCTCCGTTAACTTCAGTTTACAACAGAAACAGAAGGATGAAATCACACTAAAAGCTACAAAAAAATACTTTATTTTCCTCCTTGTCATCTTCCACATTGTGCTGTCTTTATCATTGTATCTCTATATGTCAGGATAAATTATTCACGCAAAGCCCAGCGAGGCATCTCATTTGAAAAAACTAAAATAATCACCTCAGCATTTTTCAAACTGTAAAACAACAGAAAAGATGTCCTAAATATACGATGTCATGCATAATAAGATTGGATCAAAAAGGATGTGCTATCCTATCCAGCCTAAAACAATCGAGGACGGCAGGTTTGTTGTTCAAACAGATGACAAATCCTCCCTTTACGGGTTCCTCTGATCACAGCAAACGGACAGAGGGAAAAAGATACATTTCATTTTCTCTACCTTTTGACTCCGGCAGCTGATTTACATACTTCCTCTAAAAAATACAAGATCTGTTGAAAGTGAGAGAAGTGAAGCAGAGCGTGGCATATTATCAAGAATACAGCCTAAAAGGTGTTAAGAGAAATGCCTGGATGTTGTGAACATGTTAAAAGTAAACAAAGTGATCTCATTAATGCAACCAACACCTCAGCAGACATTCATAGCACATGGCGGTAAAAACACCCCCAATACTGTATGATGGATTGGAAAACAAATAATGACTATCAGTAAATCATGGTCAACTTGTAATTTATTGCAGCGGGGAGGTGACTGAGAAGTAAGGAATTACAAATTGATCGTTTTATAAAGAACTTTACAGAAAACCATTATATTCTTGCACGCAATCCCTTTAAAACTGTTTAAACTATTAATTGATATTTAGCTTTAGGCAAGGCTTGTGTTGTGCGTAGACGGCTCTGCTAAGATTGTTCCCTAGTTTAGGTTTCATGTTATGTGTTTAGATAGGTTCCTGTTTTATTTTGATAGTCTTGTCTACCCTCATGTGTCTAAAGTACGTTTCCTGCCTTGTCTGTTTTCCCACGGTTGTGATTGTCTAATTGTCTTCACCTGGTGTTGTCTGTCTAGTGTATATAGTTCTCGTCTTCCCCTGTCTCGTTGCCAGATTGTCTTGTGTGTTCCAAGCCTTCCAGCCTAAGATCATTTTGTCATTGTCCATAGAGTTATCGTCCATAGAGTTAGATTAGTGTATTAGTAGTTTTTGTAGTTTTTTGACAGTATAGGTTAGACAGTTTATTGAGTGTTTGTTTTGTTGCTTTATGTATTCAGTGTGTATTGACCTGTCTACATTAAAACACTTTATTTTGATACCTTGTTTGTCTCTGCATCATGCATTTGATTCCACGCCCTTGTACAGCCCTAACAGCTTGCTAGTTTCCCCTTGTTTCATGTACTAAGTTAACATGTTTACCTTTAAGACATTTAATCTTATACCCCATTTACACGGGAACGCAAATGCAAACGAAACGCAAACGAACCAAAATCGATATATAAAAAGTATTCCGTTCACACGGATACAGCTCAATAAACGTATCCCTTCACACGAGACCGCTCGACCCGCTGGAGATGCTGTAGTGTAGTGCATATGCTGGGCCTGTAAGTGGCGCTGTACTTCCGCCACAAAATACACCAAAAGCAGTGAAGAAGACCCCGAGCATGGTTGCCATGGTTGCCTGGTTGCCCTTCTGTTTATTCTTCGCAGTGGATTTAGCAACATGTAGTTCATGTAGTTCTCCATGTCCACTTGTTGCTGATGGTTGTGGTAGAGGAGCTGTAGATCTTGCACTAACATCTGTAGCATGGTCAGTAGCAGTAGCAGTAGCTACTGACCATGCTACAGCAGTGAGCAGCAGAGGTGGGGAGAGGCGGGGCTATGGCTTCATCGTTATCAGGAAAATTATCGTATAGGACGTACACACAGAGCCGTGTGCCCCCCCAGAGCATTCCGTCCGCAGATCTATCCGCCTTGGGACCCATTATTGTTTTAGGGGTCCGTATCCGCGGTTCCTTTACGGCCTCGTGTGAACGAACGGGCTATACGAAGGAGAAAAGTAGCGGATACAACCCGTTTCGTTCCCGTGTAAACAGCACCTTACTCTCAGCAAGAAAGCATGCGAAGTGTCACCCAACACTTTGAATAAGATTAAATTGAATGATTATCTTACCTATTGTATTGACTCTGACAAGGCTTGTGACAGTCTGCAACAACTGATGACACTTGGTAAACTAAACTTGTGGATGATGTAATCTGTTGGCAGTCCTTCAGTGTGGGCGAAAGCATTTGTTAGTGATTATGCATTGCTACAGAGGCTTTTATTTAGCAGGGCAGGCTTTCAAATTAAGCTGAACAAGAACAGTCTCTCTCTGAACATGAATCAGAAGAGACAAACCCCAGCTGCCACATGGGAGTGGAGCTGTCTGAGCAGTAATGAAATGACTGTTTTCCCAGCAGCACTTGAGCAGGAAGATCAAGTTAGTGCCAGTGTACTATAATGCCTGAACACGAAGATACTGCTGAGATGCCTCTGCTTCATTGGGCTCTGAGATGTCCAACCCAATATCACGGCAAGACGTGAACATGTGACGATTTACCATGCTGGGAGATGTGAAGATGTCACGATTTTGTCCCTTCAAACGTGACAGTTACACGGTATTGTTAAC